>NW_027137834.1:1875685-2139409 GCF_000149305.1 Rhizopus delemar RA 99-880
TTTGGAATGACTGTAATTCATCTATAACATTGGACCCCGTGTGAAATCAGGTATCTTTTGCTTTGGCTCCTTTCTGTAAAATTATCAATGCAACTTTGTTTAATAATCAAAAATCTAATTATTTAGTAACGCTCACTTGTTATCCTGCTGCTAAAAGTAAAACTGCAAAAACAAAAAGAAAAGAAAAAGAATTAATAATGAACTTCTTAAGAGGTATCATTTGGTTTTTCATGCCTTGATGCTCATCATCCATCTAAAAATTAGTTTTGAAATACCTTCGTAAGGCAATTTCAAATATGTGAAATCCCAATTATCCAGTTTAAAGCTTTTATCTTTGTGTGAAATAAAATGATAAGTTTCGCGTACTTAATGCCCACGAATTAGATAAGCTTTTTCCTCTTTATTTAAATATATAACTTATGTTAAAAATTGTATAAGAAATTATCTTTACTTTTATGTATTATTTAAAGCTTCATTGATATATGGCAAAAAATAGAGACACATGATTTTTATGAATTTATTTGTTATAATTATTAAAAGACATTAGTTTTTTTTTTTTTTTTTTTTTAAAAAAAAAAAAAAAATTAATTACTGATTTTGTCTTGTATATCAATAAGGGAAAATGTGATCAAAGCTAAATATTGGAGCAAATAAGCAGAGATCTAAAAAGCATCACTTCTATTTCTGTTTTTAAGGAAAGCTATCCTCCATTGTCGCGTTTCTGGCTTTGAAAGATATGAGCTACTCTTTAGAATTGTACTCTTTAGGCCGTGGCTATGATTGCAATGTAGATGAACATCCTTTCTGCAGGGTCATTTCTTTTATCTCAAAAATCATTTGAATATCATCAACCAACAACTTAAAGAAACAGCATATTCATGCTTTGAGATTTGGTTAAGAGAATGAATACAGGAAAACATTGTTGACGTTAACAGCATGTGAGGATGAATTACAAAGCTAAATATGCGCAAAAACCATTGCCCAATTTTACGAAGCAGTTGAATTCAAATGTTATTTATTAGCATCATGTCATTTTCTAACATACTAGGAATCATTATACGAATAAACTACCTGGAGTGGGTCATCTGTATACCAGAACTAGCTCGCAGACTAAAAAGCATATCCCTCTTAACACAAGTATTGATTAAAGTGCCATAGCATATTCAACGTTCTGCATTAATCTCTTGGATTAATCATACGCAATCTATCCCCTTCTTTACTTGGTAATGTTCCTACAAAAACAACACGGATAAAAGCGAATTCAGAATTAATAAAATACATTCTTATTTAATTTCACATTAAGCAAAGCAGAAGGCAAGTCGATAGGCACTTTTTTATACTTTAGAATCAATATAAGCATCATTATGATTTTTTTTCTTTCTTCCTCATGCTAATATTTGTGTTTACTTGAAAGAACTTGTCTGATGATTCATTTAGATATTATTTTGACTACATGTACTTGTTGAGTATTGAAATAACACAAGTTATCACTAAAAGCACTATATTTAAGCTTAGTATCAAATATATCCATTGAATACACTTTGATACCTTTCATTATACATGTCTGCTTGCATCTCTCTCTTTTTCTTTGAAAAATGTACTTATAAAACTACGCAACTATTAATTATAATAAAAGACTCTTGACGGTTTATACTCTATTAAATAAAGTAACAAATTGAAGATGTCGTTGCATATGGTCTTTTATAGATTGCATAACCATCATTTATTTTTTTTATCGAAATAGTATTTCTGTTTGCTTCTTATCATATGCATGATGTTACAATTTTCTGGTTCACCACACAAGACATAAACCATAGATGTTGCTTAGCAGCTATTTGTATGGAATTTTAAAATAGGCCAAGAAACGGTTTTCCTCCTTATAGGAATACACATACACTCATATCAGAAGCAGATTTTCAAAAGGTCTTTAAATCAGAAAAATCAGTTGCTGGATAATGGAATATGAAATTGAGCATTGTTTTAATTGTTAAACAATTGTCTCTCCCTTATTGATCTCAGCGACTTTCTGCTAATTAATAAATTCATCATTTCCTTTTCTTATGCTTACTTTCAATGTACATTCTACTAATAGAATACACGTGTCATTTCTACATGATCATGATTGCATTCAGTATTTATATTCTTATTGTTTCAGACAAGCACAATTCAAATAACTGCAGAATTTTCATAATTATATTGATGTAAAAACACGTTAGATCTAGGCCTGCTGGTGTAGTATAGAGACAAAATGGGTTGATTAAAAGTATCTTTTATTTAAACATTTTTAATCTTTAATAGCTGAGACTACTACTTCTACATTCATCCCTTTTACAGCAAGGGACGTAACGCCAACGCATGTCCATAAAGGAGCTCTTTCACCAATATACCGTTTGAACAAAGCGGGGAATAGAGTGCAGACACGTTCAGTAGTTTCAGCAAAGTTGGTATGATATGAAGTAACACTGTAAACATCTTTCCAGGAAGCACCTACAGTACTCAATACATGCTCAACGTTTTTAAAAGCTTGTTCAATTTCTTCTTCCAATGATTTATATTGAAATGAATATCCATTTGTCAAATCACCCCAACCGCCTTGACCTGAAATATCAATTCTGTTTCCATTCTTCAAAACCTGATGGTAATTAACATCTTCCAAGATCTTCTTGTAGCTATCAGGAGAAGTAATAACTGGAGCCATTTCTGCTTTTTTGCGTGTGGTTTTTTTCTTTCAAGTTAAAAAACAAGGCTTTCTTTTATAGTTGTTTTTAAGGTCAGAAGCTTTGTCTTTTTATGTGTCGCCAAAAGCCTTGGCTAGCGTATAAATTTAATGAATCAACCAACACTTTTGATAAAATGATAACTTTTAGATGCAAATTTAACCAAGATAGCTTACTCTCATATACTATTAAGCAAGGAATATCTTTTAATACATACTCGATTTCTTACCCAAAAAGAATCCTCACTTTGAATGAATAACTATAGTAAGATCAAACCTTTTGATTATTAATAAGTTGATTATTAATCAAGGTTTCTATCGCTAATTAAATAACTACGAATATAACTAACATAATTAGAAAATAACGACTAAAGACTTCTGAGAAAAATCAAAAGCTTGGAAAAACGTCAATGCGATTTCAGAGTTAAATCACCGACAGCCTCGTTGTACATAAACAGAGCCTATTTTTTCCTATCTTTTACATATTTTTAAGTCTTATTATACAAACTATTTATAATTATGTGAAGCTTAAACATTTTTATAAGAAAATGATAAGTTATTAGTTTTAAGCTGTTAATGCAGTCCTTTTTCCCCTTGCATAAAGCATACTCCGATGTAATGCCGATCAAGATTGTCAGACACATTTTTAATCTACGTAGTTTTCTTGTGCAATGATATGTATCCAGATACCAGGAATAAACAACATAAATACTTTGAAATCATACGATGCTTAGCAATAACCGTCTTAGGTTGCATTTCATCAATTAAAAAGCAAATGTTAGAAAATTGCGTAAGATTTAGAAATAAAAAATATTTTTATTAAATATCAAAACTTAGCCAAAAGATGAATACCATATATTCTGTATACTTTTCTATGATATAAAACTATACCAGTATCGAAAAACTTTTGATTTCATATACAGATATAAATAACGGATTGTTACGTTTATTAAGACTTTGAAAAATCATCGCAGTATGCTTCTTTAATAGTGTGAAAAAGAACTAAAATACACACTTGTAAGTAGCATTAACACTAGATGATTTAATAAGCTTGTGCATAAGCCCATGGGGTTTTTTTCTTGTTTCAGTTCTGGAGATTAAACAATATGCTGGGTTTTAATGTAATGCCCCTTTGTCCGATAAGTTTCCATTTATGAATAAATTATTACGCGTCCCTGTGAATCCTTTATAGAAAGAAAGTTAATAGACAGAATAGTTAGCTAATTTAGGTTATTCTAATTCTATAAAAAGCACATATTCTGAGGTTTACATAAAATTTTCTTCGATCCTTTTTATGGTCCTACTGATCAAAAATAGATCTTAAAGCATAAACCTCTATTATTCACACGTTATGCTCTTTTATTTTGATTTCCAAAGATAGATCCAGAAAATATTTAAATTGTCTATTAGTTGACAATCAACGCAAAAAATACACTTTTTTTTTTCTTTTACAAATGAAGATTGAGAGAAGGAAAGTAATACATATTGCGCATTCTACGAACTATCTAACCATCTTCAATGGAAAATTAAGGATCACAAATTAACATATTGCCAGCAATTATTGGGAACCATTGCTTTTAGTCGTATTAAAATCAATAGAAGGAAAACAGTACTTCGTTTTGACTCGTTGCCACCTTATTATCACAACGTCTTCACAGATACAGGTAAACACATGAAACCCTCTGCTAAATCAAAAAATCTTTAAACAACCAAAACAGCGGTGAAAGGATTTAAATAATTTGTGAATTGAAAATGTTTGGCGAGTACCTCTTAAAACCATATGGGTTCCAGAATACAGCAAGGAGGTTCTCTAAGCTATATTACAAGACATAGAGTATGTATTCTTTAAATTAGCCATTAGAATCAAAGCCTACTTGAATCATTAATTTACTATGAAAATGCACAAAGAAATTGAGCTTCCCCTTCTCAGCCGATACACACCAATAAGACACTTAGCTCCTCTGGCTATATATTTTTCTTATAGACTTACCAAATGAATACTAAAATATATTCTTGTCTTGGATGAATTCCAGTACTTTTCTTTTTTGAAGTTCCTTGCTCAATTCGTCGATCAATACTGTTACCTCAACCTCCAATATGTCACTAAACTTATTCACAGCACCAAGACTCAAAATAATAGCAGCTATAGACTGCAACTAAGATGAAGAAAGTTAAAAAACCATTGGTATAACATCTTACAATCTGTTTTCCTATTTTTTTTTCTGTTGACCATCATTTTGGAAAAAAAAAAAGCTTCCCTTTAGATAACAAAAAAGCACTTTTGGTTTATTGATCTTTAAATGGCATAATCTATTTTCTTCTTACCTATTGTATTTAAAATAAATATTGATAGAGAGAAATAGTAAGGCCTTGAGGAGGCACTACTGTTTGCTTTAACAAACATACCACCAGTCATGACCCATATTTGACTTCTCATGCGAACCTTGAACATAAAATTCATTTCATGGTTTGGCTTGAAGGAGCTTTTTATCAAAGATAAACACATTAAATATACTTTGAAGGAAAAGATATTTCTTGGGACCACTCTTTTCTTCTGAATCTTTCAAAGACAAATAAAGAAAAAGAAGAAAGAAAGCGCTAACAGGTATTAAAACAAAGGCGTTTTCTTTGGTTCTATTAATATTGCTGTTACTGAGATCAACTTTTCATATATAAAAGAGCTTATACAGGAAACTCCGGAGACAATTGCTAAAGTATTTATATCATTTTAAAAATTTGGCACAACCAAGCGAGGGTTTGAATGATTGCCTAAGCAAAAAAATAATTTTAAGCAATAAATTACATTTATCCTTATTCGTTACATACAGTTAGATCAATTCTTGCTCGATACAACCTTATTTAGAGTAATGATATATCAGCAAAGGAATACTGATATTGTGCTTTCCTATTCATCTAAAGATTCTAACTAAATATTTCTTTGTAGTTTTTCATTTGTAGCTGATATCAAGGATTTTATTATATCAAGAGAATCACAATGTTTGTTTGAATTAAAAAGTAATCAAAATCTGAGGTAGAACATTTCCAAAAATTGCGACTATTTTAGTAAACCTAGTGAACATCCGTTATATTGACTACATGAACTGCATCAACTGGTCATTACAAGTACTTTTCTGTCTTTTATATAAAATGTATTCGACGGTCTAAATTAAAGAAAAAACAATTTACTAAAGTTCACTTAACTCTAGTAAATATTATCTCTCGTTGACTGATTTCGATGTTTTCTACAGAGAGAAGGTTCACTCTTTTATACATAAACTCTATACTCATACAACTTTTTTTTCCGAGCATTTTTTATGATTAGAGGGAGCTTGTATTACTTTTTAAGAAAGCATTGGGTAATCATTAAATATAATTTATCCATTTACAACTGTGTATCATGTCTTTTAATCAATCGCACTTTATAAGGGAGCGGTGCGATAGTAGAAGCCTTATCTACACAATCATCCAAATTTGGATAAATTTTTTCTCCAGTAGACGAAATGAAGGGTTCGATCGTACATCTTTGGAAGAATTGAGCCATCCAGTTAAACATTTCACTTTCAGCCTACGATAGTCATGAACAAACCGGTTACAATAAAATGAAGGTCAAGCTTACCATATAAATACCAGGACAGATACGTCTCCCCCAGCCAAAAGTAAACAACTCTCTGTTCTGTATGCTACCATTACTGGAAGCATAAAGAGACTTTGGGTCGTCTAAATAACGCTCAGGCTTGAACTTTTCAGGTTCAGAAAACAGTCGAGGGTCATTGTTCGTTGTGTGCGCATTGCTGATTAATATGGTACCTTTGGGGATAACATAATCCTTATAGACAACTGTATGGTATGAGTATGCGATGTCAAAGAATGTTTGGGTAGTAGCCTACCGTCTTTGGTTGCTTTGTGAGGAACACCAAAATATATAGAGGGTCGATATCTTAGAGTTTCTTTGATGACAGCGATTAAACTTGGAATCTCTTTGCGTTCGGTGAACATGGGTAATCGACCATGCTTATGAACAAATGAGTCTATCTCATCAGACATTTTCTTTTGCCAATCGGGATGATGACAAAGGATTGCAAAGGCCCATGCCATTGAGTTAGAAACAGTATCAATACCCCCTATCATTAACTCATCTTTTTATAAAAGGAATATTAGTTTTACTATAAATCCTTTACTACCACATTTGACGTACTTGTAAGAGCAACTATATTTTGCTCATCGATTTTTAATGAATCTTTAATTTCATCCAAGTTCTTTACTAAACTCGGTCGGTCACTAAGACGAGCCAGTTGAACGAGATGACGGTAAAGAGGACGACTGCTGTTCTCGACAAAATTCTTCATCTTTCTCTCCTTTCTAAAAAGCACATCCAAAAAGGACAAGACAGGAAAATAAGCACTCAAATCACCTACCAGACTAATATAGTGCGCGTTTTCTTCCATTCCACTGATTATACGCTTATACAAAGGATCTTCAACAGACTTTGCACCATCTATACCAAAAACTGTAGCCAAGATGATGCTCATGGCCGTCAAGCGAGTATAAGCCAAGGGGTTAATACTTTCATTCTTTTCTTGAGCCTCAAAAGCATCCTTTATCATCAACTCTACACCATTTCCAGTCTCTCTTGCGATCGTCTCTTGCAAGATATCCACTGTGTTTGGTGAAAGAACATCCAAGGCCGCTGTTCTTGTATTCTTCCAAGGTTTACCATAATCTGTGAATACGATACCTCTACAAGACAAATATGACTTGGCATTCTCTTCAAGAAAACCTTTCTCTCTTTACCTTTCACCTTCACCGTGATAGCCAGTACCATACGTAAAAAAAGGTCGACCAGAGGTCACGGATCCCTTGGACATGAACAATTCGTGTGCCATTTCTGGATCTCCGATAAACACCCAGTCCTGTACTCCCATCTTAATCCGAAAGAGTGGACCTAATTCTCGATGCCACTCTGTGACTTTGAAGCTTGGGTACTTGCCAAAGAGTGGTAGATGACCTTTATAACAAGAGAGATTAGATGCGACAGGCTATGAAACCAATATTTTCATTATTTTACCAATGTAAAAGTATTCTCCTTTGGGTGTAGGAATATCTTTCAATCCAGCTGTTTTAGGTTCTTTGGATTTCTTGATGGCTCTTTTGATCATCCAAGTGACTACTACAGCCATAACTGCAGAACTTAAAATAGTGATACTCTTTCGATCTATTTTTTTAATAATTGTTTGATAATCCATGAAGTTAAAGAAAGAAAAAAGAGAAAAGAAATCTTCTTAATTCAATGTTACGTCGATTACACAAATAAATTGTCTTTTAGACCAAAACTATTTGTTTATTTTCAAAACAAAACCAAAATATTATTTATTTGAATACATAATTTGTGTGGACTCATGAACCCCTCTTTCTCATTTTCAGTATGCTTTATATTGGATTGTAACCTTTTTTTTTTTTAATCAAGTGAATAACTCTATTTGTTTTTAATGTGACCATGCTCTCAAGATGATGTAGATTTAAAAGTATTTTTCTTTTCATTTTCCAATAGAAATACAGCAAGAAACAGTCTTCACCAACTAACCCTCAATTGAACTTCATTCTGATTGTTATCCTATCTCATTTAGTAAATACATTCGCTTTTTATATATCATGTCATCCTATTCAAGTCATTTACGTTCATAAGCAAAATTACTTTTTATTCATTCAAATATTGCTTGAAGAAAAAATTACCTAAAGAGAGATAAAGGAGATGAATTGAAGGTGGTGTACATTTGGTTCACATTCAACTATATTTTAAACCCAAATTGATGCTAATCACATCATGTATATTTAAAAGGAAAAGAACAATTTACATGATCCTTTCTTTTAACGCGTGACAGTGAGTCAATCTAGACCTTGAGCCAGGGTTCTCATTTATTGTGAACACAACTAGATTTAGGGATCATCCGTGCTTTATCCCAAAAAAAAGCTCAGGTTGTCTATCGCCTCTATTTTTTTAGTCAACAAAGGTGAATGATGAATAGGCATCTATTTTATTATTAGTAGGTCTAAAAGACAGTCTATACAAATCCATCTATCATCATTCTATTTATCCCTACCGTTCTCTTTCTCTCTCTTTTCTTTCCCTTATGCACCAGAGTAAATCACATGCTGTACCCCGACCAAGTTTCATCTTATTATGGTGATAGCTGTGGAGAAAGATCACACTTGCTCACACAGACCATCAACATGCACTTTGCAAATACAAACAACTTTTTCAAAATCCTCCCACTGCTCTTGTATCACTTTCAAAAGCATTTACAAACTATCATAAAAGTTCCTCAAGAGCAAGAGAACAAGAAGGGAAGCTATCTTTGTTCTTTAAAACACTATGAGATAAGGAACCATGCTTTCTTTTATAAACAGATTGTATCCACTGAGTTGTGTCTTTAGAATAAAAATTTATTGCAAAATGCAGTAATATGCGAAAAATAATAAGAGTTTCTTCTTTTTAAATAGAAAAAGGAAATATCAAATGGGAAGGTTGAGAATATTATATAACAAGGTCATTTGTTTAAAGGGAGAGCACTGCATTGGCTTCTTTATCTGATTCACTCTCGTCCATACGCATCTCTGGATGAGTCAAGGTGGATTCATTCAAGTCTGTCGTATCGATCAAGTGATAATCTTCTTTAAAGAGTGAACTGTGAACGAGCTGTTGAAGTTGTTGAGGTGACCAACCATCTTCTACAGCTCTTTCGATGCCGCCTCTTCTATTAATCTCTTGTTCCAGCAGTGCTTCCGTCTTCTTCACAGACAAACGATAAGCAAAGATATCTTTACGCTGTTGAGCAAGGGCTTCTATTTCGTATTCCAACACTGCCTCCATCTCATCAAAATACTTCATCTTGAGCTCCAATTTCTTCATCTCTGAATCAACCACTGAGTGAACCAATCTCTTAATCTCCCGTTCTTCAATAGTAGATAACGATTTAGCCTTGGCAGCAGCAGATCCCAGTGCAACAGATGCGGCTTTTTCAATTAGTGTGCGTGGCTTTTTGTTCGTAGGCTGCTGTTCACCGTCGACATCCATCTCGTCATCTGTCTTTTTTCTTTTATGTTCCTGACAAGCAATAGCTGCCTCTGCAGCAGCTGAGGCCACCTCGGGATCAACAGCAGAGGCCAAGAAGGCCAAGATGGACATGACTGGATTATCTGCTTGAGAAAAGGGCACACGTTTATGATGGATGATGTTGCTTTGTATATCGCTTTCTGCAGCACGATAAGGTTCCTCGATAGGTAACTGTAAAAAGTGATAGATACACTGCTCTCTTGACTTTGTGCCCACGTAGTCAGCTATCGTATTCCAATCATCGTCATACAACTCAATGGCCTCCAGCAGCAGTAAGGTCTCTTCATCTGACCATTCCTTTGCTCTCTCTTCCTTTTCCTGCTGCTGGTTTTCATAACGAATGAAATCACTGCTAAAGCAGGTCGCTGGGAAACGACCGTCTTTGTAGCAAACCAGACAAAGATCCATATTTTTTATCTTTAAGCTGTGATAACGTTCCCGAGTACAATCTGTACCGCAAGTAGTGCAAAAGTATTCCTTGAGGGGCTTATTGTTCGCTGCTTCAAAGACCTTTTTCCTCAGCTCCACATTCATCTCACCCTTTGGTGTTGCTGACACGCTGGCCTTTACGTTTGGTTTGAAAGGAGCTAACCCACGAGGTGTATCTGCCGTGACTCTAAAGTGTCCTGTGAATGGTGGACCTATGGGTGATGGCCAAGTAGAAGGATCACACTAAAGAAAAAGAAGCTTATTAGATCAACAGTATCCTACTTTTTCTTATTGTTCTATTTACTTGGCTGTTGATTAAACCCCACTGTTCCAAAAATGCATGCACTCTCATAATAGCACACACGTCACCCGCAAGATTTCTTCTACAGGCAGTTACTGTCAAATATTCTTTTGGATTAAGACGATAGGTATTGATCATAAAATCACGATAGTCTTGATAAATGGTAGGTGTCTTGGAGGAATTAGTATGAGTAAAAAATTCAGGCAGTGAAACGCGTTCAATTTGATGAATGGAATTAAAATCAAACCAAGAGGTATAGGATGGCAATTGTGCTGGCTTTGTTTGATCCATCAGGTATTTATATGCTTCTAATTCAAGGTTTGTACGGGAAGTCTTGGCTGTTTCTTGTAATTTGGATGGCTCAGACTGCTGATCTTCAGCTACTGTTTGTTTTGGTGACTCAGTCTGAATGCTTTCAGGCTTTACATTTATTAATTCAGTTTCCATTGATGTTGATTGTTGTGATTCCATATGAAAGGATGAATAGAGAGAGAAAAAAACGAAAATAAAGGACAGTGTTTTGAACGGATGACGCAAGCAATATATTCAAATAGCGAAAAGTACAACCACTGTGACCTCTGGTTGCCTTTGATGAACATGGCTTGATCTTTTGCATGCTTTGAAAAGAGTGAAGTGAATACATCGGCTGTGCTACTTCAAACTATAAGAAGTGAATTGCATGCAAAGAAACAGATGGTAGAATAAACGATTAAAGTAAAAGATACGACAAAGATTTTATAAAAATCCGACAAACAATTTTGAAATGCTGTGAAAAAAAGAAAGGCTGTCATGTCTATTAATACAGAAAGGTGTAACAATAAACAAAGACACAAGCAAGACAAGCTGGTTTTAGCTTTTTCCAAAAATATATTAAATCTAGAATGAGCCCTTTTTTTGGGTTGTGATCATGTATTAAAAAACATATAAATACTCAGTCAATATTTTATCTTTTTTTTTTCTTTTTAATTTTTTTAAAAAAAAGAAAAAAGAATTCAACAATGCTTCAATTTTGGAATGAATGGAGACGCAAAGGAACAATGGCTTCTATGAATCAAAAAGATGAAGATAATAATCGAATGGTTAGAACTTGTTCAAATAATTCAACTCCATCCAATTGGAGTATAGACTGGAGTGAACCAAAAAGGACTTTATCATTCAAAGAAGATTATGTCTCATTTCCAAGTGTCGAACCATCTCAAGTCGAAACTTCTTATTCCAATTAATTTATTTTCTCTCCCATTCAACAGCATCTACCTTGTAAATAATACTCTTTTACCTTCTTTTATATATAAGCATACCAACCTATGAACTATTATAACTTTTGTATATGTAATCTTTTTCTCATTAAACGCATCAATATAGTGTATGCTATTTTATAATGATGTTGATCAATTGTAATCCTAACAAAATAAGCATTGTACGACATTTTTTCTTGCTCTAGTTCCTATTTATTCTTTTTGTCCGTGGGTAAAGTCTATAGGGTGTGTATGACATCTTTCTTATGCAATTTATTGTCAGTGAGACTGGTTTTTAAAATAATGTTGCCACTCATCTTAATGGCACCTTCTTAATTCATACATTCTAATTAAACACACTGAACTAGAGAAAATAAGAGAAGAATAAAATAGATAGAGCAAAAACACGTTTTCCCTTGTGTTTAACATTCGCTTTACTAACCTGAACCCCCCTCCCTTTATTTTTATAGTCTAATTATAAAATAATGACTGAATCCATTGTTCAATTATCTTTCATTTGAAAGATAGTCATAGTTAATTCGAAATAATTCATCAACCACACATCATCTTTTCTTGTACCAGACTTGTTGTCAATTCATCTGTTACATCATCTTTTTTTTTTTTTTTTACTACTTTTTGTCTCTTTATTCTGGTCTAACCATCGCTCAATCTCTTTCTCCTTTGCACATCCTCCTTTAAGCTTAATCATAACCAATTTTGTCATTGTTCTCTTGTCGAATTCTTCAATTGGAGACTTGTATGACTTAATAGCTTGAATAACGTAATCAGAAGTACAAGATAGACAAATAGTTTCGGAGATAAAATTTGATGCTAACAAATACAATCATTTCTAATTAGAATTCAACATTATACCTCAATCATATTTAATAAAAGCCAAGATTTAATTTTCCACTACTCAGATAGATTTGATGTTAAAAAAAAAGGGGGGGGGGGGAAGGAGAAACTGAAAACAGTACTTTAAGCATACTCGCATGATATTGTATAGAAAAAGTAAGGGAAATGAGTCGATAATTTTATTCATCTTCAACATCACTATCTGGGCCTGCCATATCAATATCAGGAATGTCAAAACCAGAGATATCTTCTTCAATCGTTTCTTGTTCTATTCTACTTTCGATTCTTATCTCTGAAGCATCTTCTTTTGCTTTAGTTAATTCAACCTTATTGGTTGTGATCTGATTGGCTAAAGCTTCCTGAAAGCTCCTTTCAATCTCTTCCACTCTCTCCTCTTTCTCTATCACCAAAACACTTTCTGACTGTTCTCCTTGATCTCTTGATTTGCTCACCAGAGATTCATTTGCATCGCTTGACTCAATTCTACTTTGTTGTTCAACAGTGACCTCTGTCTTTTCTGGTCCTGCCGTCTTTTCCAGCTCGTGCTGCATCTTTTCGGGCAATGGCTGCTGTTCAGGTACTTTTTTCTCTGTGTGATCCAAGGGTCGTTTTGCTCCGATAACAGCAGGTTCAGATCGCTCGGCTGGCGTTTGTTCAACGTGGGTCGTGAGGGCGCTCATATGAACAACAGGTGATTCCTTTGGTAAGGCACGTTGAACGGGAGGTAACCTTGCGTGAGTGATAAGGTCACAGACAGACAATCCCTTTCTGCAAATAGCCTGTAGTCCGTGCGCTGATTGATTCATACCAGCCGTAAACAGACGTGACGCATGAGGCAGGATACTGGCCTGGGTCTCAATTGGATGTGTAACAGAGGCGAGTAAGCAATTGTATAATTCAATCTTGACTAGGTTAACTTCTTCATCCGTCAGGTCAGAAGGTGGGACGAATTGCAAAAGTCTGGCTAAAATGACTGAATCAATGGATGCTCTCTGTGCATTCTCAAGAGCAAAACCAAAGATACTCAGGAAACTAGCCAATGCTTGCAAAGCTGCCATCTGAACATCTGGAGCTGAAGCAGACACAAGTTTGCTGGATATGGAGTCAGAATTTGTAAGATCAGTCTTTCTCTTCTTGTGTGATCCCTTGGATTGATTGGGAACAACTAGGCTGGCCGATTTGCGCTCAACCGTCTGAAGGTCTTCTATAATGGCAGTTATCAAAGGTTTAGTGAGGCTTTCGGCAAAGGTATATCCACATTTTTCAAGACATAAAGTTATCAATTTGTATACGCAAACTTTAATCGTTCTTCTTTGTTTGTATTCGGTTAATAGACGATGCATAATTCTTGAAAATAATTTGCTGTATCGTAGCATTTCTTGTCCGGTACTAAAAGATGATATATAAAAATTCATT
Source organism: Rhizopus delemar RA 99-880 (assembly GCF_000149305.1). Classification (NCBI taxonomy): domain Eukaryota; kingdom Fungi; phylum Mucoromycota; class Mucoromycetes; order Mucorales; family Rhizopodaceae; genus Rhizopus; species Rhizopus delemar. The sequence goes on from NW_027137834.1 coordinate 1,889,749, forward strand.
CTGTGTGTTTTGAAGGGAAAAAAGTCTTACCAGTATAATAAGCTACTAAGCATTTTACTGGTACTGTAATGCAAGGTAGGTAAGCACATCATTAAACTGATAAATTCACCTTTATCTTTATAATCACGCATCTACAATCATCAATCACTATCAGTCTTTTTCTTACTGTAACAAAATATGATATGTATTACCAATGAGCCCTCAAAGACGTTATAAATACGGCAAATAAGATCCACCAACTGCACTACAGGAATACGGACAGGAACACATGTAGAGGATCTATAGAGAAATATGTTTAATGCTTCAACCCTATACTCTTGCTATTTTCATACGTCAAAAAGGTACTAATACAGTCTTGTACAAGTTCAATTCTTTTCATAAGGACTGGGAAAGCTTCAATATAATCTCTGTCAACAGAAAGGAAAGGATAGCCAGATGGTAACTCGGTGTCAATTGTTTCTAAAAGTTCACAGTTAACAAGATGCATACTTGAAGAAATTCATCTACCTTCATCAACCGTGTCAAAAAGTCTATTTAAGCATTGATGTACTGATCCAACTAGTCTCAACAAATGATCTCTCCATAAATCTGCCATGACAGATTTGCCACCAGTTCTATATAATGATGCCATGCATTTATTTGCTTCTAACACTGTTTTTTCATCCAAATCCCTTGATCCATCAAGACATGAAAGACAAAGCTGAAGGGTTTGTTCGGCGATATGCTTACTGTTTGAAGGAAAATGTGCGTTATTGGCTGCTAATGCAGAGAGAACGCTGGGCTAGATGATAGAGTTAAACATCAATCCGGTCATATACAGACGAGAAAAAAAAAACTAACCAGTAAAATTTCCTTTTGAGCCAATTGTAATAAAAGTTGATTGAATCTTTGCATGTTAGGTGTTGCTACTTCTCTGTGCAGTTCAGGTTTATCATGTGTGTAAGTAAAAATAAATTGAAGTGTTTCAAGCGCCTCCTTGTGGATCATGTCAGCTTCATTTTTCTATAAACAGTGTCAGCTTTTGTCTAGTGTATCAAACGCGTACTTACAGCAATAAAGGCAAGAAGTTGTGCACACCACGTTTTGGCATTAGCAACAAGTAAGCTGTGAGAACTTTCACATGTGGCTCGAACAAGAGTAATACCGCACCAACGTACAGTGGAAACTTTGGATTGTAACAGTGAGTTCAAACGGACTGTCCACTTTTTATGTAAACTGGCCGACTCTTCGCTGAGCTCTGAAGATTCAGAGAATAGGCCATGGTTGACAATGGCGTCAAGAACAAACGGTAAATTCTTGATCAAGACGGCTTCTTTAGACAAATAAAAGTTGATTAAAGTCTCAAGCATTTGGTTGGTTTGCGTTGAAGATGGCATGTTGGACTCTTTTCTTTTCTTTCTCTAAAGAGGGGTGTTTTCTGTGATTTTTGTATTTGACAAAAATCCTAATAAAAAGCCTCCTGAAAGCAAAATAGTCACAACTTAATTTATGCAAATTTCATTGCCCACTCTAAATGGACTGACGATGATTGAAGAAAATGAATACAGTATGGTGTTCACAGTGCCAATAATCGGTTTTGGGATATTGAATTGGCGAATTTATAGAGGATCAATTGGAAAGCAACTATCATCCGAGCAATGTCTTTTTCTATAGAGAATAGAGAGGTCAAGATCACTTTATGTAAATAACTATTCTAAATAAGCTTCTTTAAGCGCCTTTCAAAGATGTCTACAAAATCCTAGATGAATCCTTTGATGTCCTGAATCGAAAAATATTTGCAAAATTTGTTATCTTTGTCCTCAAACTGAGTACTTCTTATTTTGTCCTTGCAAATTGCCTAGAATTGTTCTGTAACGTTGATCTCTGGTGTATAAGGAGGGAGCTAAACACAACAATCGTCTTTGTGCTCAGGCCTTTAGTCAACAATATAGAGGCTGAGAGAGGGCTTTATCTTTGTCACTTCACTTTATGAGATTTAGCTCATTTTACTTTCTTTAAAGCTTGAAGGATTCTACGATTATTACTGATAATGCCCGTTGCGAAGCTTCCCCAAGAACTGTACGTAATACTGCTTGTTTCGTTTGTATAGTGGCAGCGACTAATGTGCTACAGATGAACGAGTAAAGGAAGTTGGTATGTTAATATTACAGCTGGCTTTGTCAACGAAAACGCAGTTACAGAGGAAAATTCATACCAGCCATCAATCTTCCCATTCATAAAAAAGATTGAATTTTTCCTCGTTATTTCTTGCAATAAGAGTACGGTTAATTCTCTTGACAAATTGTATTCGTTTGATAGGAAGACCCAACAGCTGTATATTTCATATCGAAGCCTTTGAATGTCTTTATCAAACCAACAACGGTATCCTTTATCTTTGCAAAAGAATCTTCATCGAAAATACAAAAGATGCTATTTGTGCTCCTCTTGCAGTTGGCTCTTTTATTGATTTACTTTATTGGTCTCTTTTATTTTCGTAAATATCTCCTTCAGGATCTTCTATCAGCTTGTTCTCCTAGTTCTGAGCTGCATGCTTAACAATGTCCACCATCTGATCGGTAGCCTTATGCAGTTTGACTTAACATAATACCAAAAAAAAAAGCTATAAATCTTGTTTTACTTTATTAAAGACGACGTTGTCTCAATGTATAAACTAATCTGAGGGGTTAATAAAATATTTTATGCAATCAATAATCCTACACGGATAACTAAAAAGAATTCATGGATGTATCCTCTATTTGTGAGGCTTGTAGAATAGCCCAAAAGAACATATTTTCAAGAGCCTCTGGTAAATTTTTTCTTTATTAAAAGTAGTAGTGTATTGAAACAAAGCCTGTCTTCCATATAATTAATTAGGTTGCTTTAAAAGCCATTTATATTTTAATATAAGGTTTGATAGTATGTCTACCTATTATCATGTAAGTTTAAGCAGTAACCGTTAGCGTTATCCGTTTCCGCTTGCCAACCAAATTTGTATTTAACTTTCTAATGATATCAGTAGGTTTCTCGGAAGATTCTTTTAATGTTTCGACTTTAATACATGGTAGTATCTTGCTTAAAAAATTTTGATAAAGCGTTTGGGAATATTTGACTACTTGTCTGCAAATAAACTATGAAGATTGGCTTTCTGTTAATTCAGACTGAATAAAGAAATCCTAACGATCAAACGCAACAATCCATTCAATCTTAGAGCTGTGTAATCATTTTTTGAAGGTGGATTCGAATCATATATTATGTTTTTTGATGAACTAGGGTTCTTTTCTCTGGTATGCATACTTTTTTATTCTTTTACTAGAAATGCAATCAAAAAGGCTTTGCAACTTCATTACTATTTCATTTTTTTATGCCTTAAAAGTAAATATCATTAGCAATTAAACTTTTTTTATTTAAAAATCGAAGTACTAGACGGTTCCTGAATTGTAATGTAATGCCTGTATATTACTGGTTGTTGTAAAGGTAATATTTTGATCTATTTTTCATGCCCCTGTACTTTACGCTCAGCACTTGCTAAAAGCTTGTAACTATTATCATATTAAGCAATTTCCATTGCAGTTATTTTTTGAAGTCTTAGAACCAATAACACAAAAAACACCGCTAGCTAGAGGAACAGTCGATATGGTATTGTCTTTTTTTAATTGTTTAGAAAATAGTCGATTGACACTTTAGTAAAGTGTTTAGCTAGTTCATGGTATTTTTTTTGCGAGGGTATCTGATTTGGCAATAGAATGAATTCCGCTTAATTACCGCAATTCCGGATTGACATTATTCACGATGTACGACTTAAAAAGTCGCAAGGAAAAAATGGAAGGTTCTTAACGAAAATACAAAAGGAAGATAAAGCATGGCAAGTCGGAGTGAAACTAACTGGGTTGTATTAAGAAAGGCAACTAGTCCAATAACAGGAAAATTTTCTACAATCCAATTTTCCTTGTACAACAAAAATTCTGCATGGGCCCCACTTTAATTTAAAATCGTGAAAAGGGCCCAGATAGTTAACAATACGAATCGCAAACAATTGCAATTGTATAAGAAAGAATGACCATTTTTCTCTCAATTTTTATAAAAAAAGCTGAATAGAACATACCAAACGCTATACCAGCACAAGATGTTTATAAATCTTTAAAAAATGTTTGCAATTCCATTTTCTAGTATCAAGGTACTTTACTCAACATTTCGCTCCAGGGATTTGTGTACAACACAAATTAAATTAAAAATCCTTTGTTGGTGCTACTTCAATCTACAAAGGTGTGAAAAAGTAACTTTTTTTTTTCAACTTCATTGCAACTATAAAATCCGAAATACTGATTAGAAGCCTTTTCTCTCTTTTTCTCCCGTAGCAGTGAACTTGAAGATGAAAGCAATTCACTTGTGCTTTTTTGTAATCCTTTTATGCTCTGTCAACATTGTTCTAGCTAAAAAGACAAAGTGCAAGTTAACTATCAAAAACTCGCAGCTTCAAGCCTCAAATTCTCACCTTAGACTTCGTGGTAATATTCGTGTTGGAAATAGCCACTGTAAACCTACAAAGCATGACGACAATGATGTGTCTACAACAGTTACATTGACATCCAAAAAATCATTTTCTTTCCGTGATGCCAAAGGAGTACATCATTCTGGCAAAAAGTGCACCATTGTTGCCAAATGGTACAATCGTCCTGCTAGCTATCATCACTCTGGCAGTAAAAAGCAGGTTTATTTACCATTCCGCCTTGCCAAAGACATTCGTTGTGACAAAGATAAAAAATCACACTCAAAAAAGACCAAATCTAAGCACAGTAAAAAAAAGACATCGAAAAAGACAACAAAGACAACAAAGAAAAAGAGTTCAAGCAAGTTTAACGGAGTTGCCACTTTCTTTACTCCAAACCAAGGTGCTTGTGGTGAATGGAATGACAATTATGACATGATTGCTGCTGTCGGTGGTGATCTTTATGGTAGCTATAGCAAAAAAAGTAAAGTCTGCGGCAAAAAGGTGCTGGTAACCAACAAGGCCAATGGCAAGAGCGTCAAAGTGACCATCACAGACGCATGCGAAAGCTGTGACAAGACACACATCGACCTTTCACCTGGGTAAGTTGTATACCATTATTATAACTAGTCTGTTATTAAGTATACTTTGATCTAGCGCTTTTGCAAAGATTGGCAAGTTTGACACTGGTGTTCTTAATGTTGAATGGCATTATATCTAGTAGCTTTGTTTTACTAATGGTATTGCCCTATTCACAATAAAATTCGCAATTTAATATTTATATTATGTACGCACTTTATGTTTATTTTTATACGTGATTGCACATATGCTAAAAATCAAACGTTTCTTATACCTCTTCAAATCTGGTTTGGTTCTTATAGCAATCTTATCATGTGTATTCCTCTATTACTTGCATATTAAGCCTCGTTTTTGATAAAGTAAATTAATAGGAATCTTATTATGTTACTTCGTTCCAAAAACTGCCTATACTAAAGCTTGCTGTATAAATCTGTAATACCTTTTACAACATCCGATGTGTAGAAATTTTTTGCTGCTTTATTAAGTAAATTTATCTACAAATTTAGAATAATTTCGCTGATAATAAGCACATGCAACTTGAATATAATGAGCTTAGTATATATGTCGAGCGAAAAAATTATCCCGAGTAGGTTATAGAACTTACTTAACCAATTTACAGCTGATTGTGTACTGAGCAGTTTTGATGAGAAAAATAGAATGACTATAAAGAATATGTCTATTTGCTTTTTCAAGTATAGGTATGAATATAGTACTCTACATCATTTTATTTTGACTTTTTCTGCACGAAGCAGCTTTTGAGCTAGTTTGAATTGTTTTTAAAATCCTAAGATTTATTAAGAAATTTGACCATGGAGTCTCTGGCCAGTATATAATAATATAACTGCTTATTAACCAGAAAAAATATCAAATAGCTTGCTTTTGATTAGGCTTATATGGTGCTGTAAAATAAAATGATCCTTTCATAGTATTCAGCAATGTTTAAACTCACAGATATTTTTGATAAATCAATTCGGTATTTCATAAAAAAAAACAATATACACACCAGTGATTGGAATTGAAGAATGTAAATCGACCTCATAGATGAGATGCTGAAACCATGCTATTCATACAGAAAAATATACTATGTTCATATGCAAGTAATTATGGCTATATATAGCCCCATTTCTTTTTTTGCAAGTAGATAGTTTTTATTAGTTATATAAATTAATGATCATAGAGATACTTTGTTCAATAGAAAAGTATGTTTGTTAAACATTCTGATCTATGTCTTCTTTTTCGAAAGAAAAAATAAAGCAAGCTACTTTACTTTTATTTTTTCTCAAAAAATTCATTCCGAATTATTTGAAATGCACGAATTACAAAGACGTTTAGGGATATACAATTCTTCTAACCATCCTAAAACCTCTTTAGAATACCTTTGTTACTAGTATTAATAAACTAAACTTGCTAATAATTGTAGTCTCTTGTAAAAGAAGGGTTTATCCGGTTTATTTTGTCAAAATGCAGTAAAAGATAGAAAAGTGATCTCCTTGGAACGTCATCAAAGTGTTACTAATAGGCCATATAATATGGATAGGAAAGCCAGATATTGCATAGTGCATATAAAGTCGATCATTGCATAAGGTATATCGCACAGGTTACAAATGAATAATGTTCGATGGCACAAAAATCAGTGCCAAGGAGCATTACAGCAGCAGTGTTTTCATGTAATATGCCTTTTAATCATGCCATAGTCTTGTAATCTCACTCATATAAAAGATCTTGTGAATACAAACTACGCATAACACAGGTAACTCTTGTATTTGTACTAACAACTGACTTTACTCAATTGAGCAAACAATAGAATATACTGAAAAATTCGAATGATTATGTTGCTGAAACGGAAAGTGGATATAATAACTAGCGTGCTCGGTACCGAATGCTTTTTAATATACAGGGTACTTCTTGTTCCCATCACTTTTCTTCAAACAGTGAATATGTTAACTTGAAAGATTTAAAGAGAAAATGGTTACAATTTTTATTTTGCTATGTTTCTAAAATAAACCCTCCGTAACAAAGCTTTTTTTTTTTTTTATTTCTTTCATCTTTTCTATTGTTAATAAAAAGACAAGGACCTTACAAGAAAAGAAAAGTGCATTAAAATAATCATTCCGTATTTCAGGAAAGTGAGTATAGGTTTAGTTGGAGAACCCTTAGTCTAAATGAAAAAGTTTCAACCAGATCAAAGCTAGACAGCTAAACATTGATGCAGTTTTAAAGTGAAAGAAGAGGCAGATAAAATTATTTGAAGCATATATAGTAAGAATTCGTCTGCATTTTTATAGAGAATATCAGAAACAGAAAAAACCTTAAATAAACATAAAGATCCCTTTTTAACTTTGGTACTGTCCGTATAGTTATACTTTAGTTGAGCGCAAGATTCCAGGAACACATAGGATTAATAGACATGAAAATCGAGAAGCACATCAACCATTGATATTTGTAAACAACTTGAATAAAAACCTCAAGTCGAAAAAAATTATATAAAATTAGACATATGCCGTAGGAAATTATTGGCATTATCTCGAAACAACTGCTCCTAAATCACTTATTTACCTACTGCAAAATCTTTTTGATAAAGTGCATATTAATACTCCTTTGAACAATATCATTTGCTTAGATTTTTATTCTTTACGGTTATCTTTAGGGCTCTATTCTTTCAATACCTTTGTGCTCTATTCATCGACAAGGTAACAAATCATTATACCTACAGTCATTACTAAGCCATGTTCCACCAACTCAGCTAGGTTCCCTAGTACATTGTCTGTTCGCTGCTGTTCACGCGCTTTTTGATTGCTGACCAGAATAAAATGACTTAACTTTTACAATTCTGTCAAGAACATAGATTTAAACTGAATTATCGCTAAAAATCACTTGATGTCAATGATCCATCACTTGAGTAACATCTTTGTGGTTGCCTTTTACATCAATTACCTTTTTCTAATTTTAGTATACTCCTCACACTTGATGGCTGATGTATGCAGCGCTTGTTAGAAGATGTAATAAAATCAACCAAAAGTAAGATAAGGCTTTACTATAAGTTGTATCTTTTTTAAAAATACATATCGTCTGCGAAAAAGAGGTAAAATAATCATCATCTATTTATGGTGAAAAGTAAACAACACTTTAAGATTATCCTACAATTGAAGACGCATATTAAATCATATTTCCACCAGGAATTACAATTAAAGTGCAAGTTATTGCCAAACGGGGAACGACCGACTTTACATGAGATCGATGAATGTAATCATACAATAATGACAAGGCGAATCTGAATAAGCATAACTGAAGCTTGCAGCGGTGTTCTTATTGAACATTGCCAAAACTTGATTGGACACTCCTTTAATACCTTTAAAAAGGCTGTGAAGTGAGAAGCCATTTGAAATATATTATGCCTTTAGTCAATTAAAGGAAAGTTACGTGAGAAAGACTTCAGTGTACTGGTAATTCATGTGTTTGTAAAATAAAACACGGCTGGGACCTGAAAAAGAACAGTTGGGCTAAAGTGAATTCATAATTTATTTAAATTTTAATAATTTATTTTTACAAAAGCATAAATTGGCACTGGAAGCATCTTATTAGTAACAAATTAAACAACTTAACTTTAGAGTGTACATCAATGTGTATGGAATATCCTTTTCTATTATTTCTTGCAAGGGCTACAGACCAAGGGAACCGAAATGTAATTTTTTTTTTTTTTCCAAACTCAATACAACACCAATCATTATAATCGAAATCAATTAAAACTTCCAAATACACTACCTGTGAGACGCTCCACCGAGTCAACTTTTTTTTTAGAAAAAAAAAAAACTTTTTTGAAAGCTAAATCCGAAGCATCGCCATGTTGAGAGTCTCACCTTCAGTAAAAACTAAGAACATGAATACAAACCTATTCATAAAGTTAGAAGTAATCTAATGACACGCATAAACAGTAATACCTTTTTTTTTGAAGATGTTTAATTTATATTCAATACCCCATTATTTTATCCTGCGCTTGAAAATGAAGAAGACACTTAGACCTATTTTAAAAAAGAGCACAAGTTAGTAAAGCTGCCAAGAAATATTAAGGTTAGCGAGAAGACCAATCTATAAAAAGAGCCATGAAAAAAAAACCATAAGTATTTTTTTCGACACTATTAAGACATGGAACACACGCTTTGAGAGAGTTAAAAGAAGGGAATGAAGTATCCCTTCTTTCTGGTTTGTAGAATAATAATTTTATCGCTTTAAAGTATTGTTATTTTGTAAATATCAATACCAAAAAATTGAAAAAATAAAAGGAAAATAAAGGTAAAATAGAAAGTCTAGGGATGTAAAATAAATAAAGGGGAGTCGTCTCTCTTATGCTGTGATTTCGTTGAAGCCGGTCTGCAGTAAAATTCGGTGAGCGTTGGCAAGCTGTTGTTCTAATTCTAAAATTCTAACTTTGCTGCTCTTTTCTTTTGCTTCAATACTGGCTTTGTTGCTTTCTGCTATGGCCGCACGCAGTCGTAATCTTTCATTCGCAATTTCCAATTCAAGTACTTTCTTTTCTAGCGCTTCCATTTTTATCGCTTTGCGTTGACGAGATCTTCTTGCTGCGTCTGTATTTCTTTGGCGTTTCAAGGCAAGTAGCTCTTCATGGCTGAGTGTTTTATCCAAGCTTTCTGATCTTTCTCTCTTGTTGTTATCATTAATCACAACTTCCATGTCATTATTTTGTTGCTGAGCTGAGCCTAACAAAGCCAGTGCTTTAATAAACGATTGAACATCAATTGGTGGTGTGGTTGGCGTCATATCTCCTTTTGATTCCACTTTAGGTGTGTCAATGGGAGTTAAAGGTTCATATTTCATTGCAGGAGTAGAGATATCAGAAAGAGGATCCAAGCGAGGAGTACATTCAGAAATTGGAGGAGAGGCCATCAGTACTTGAGAAGGAGTAGTAAGCTTGCTATTTTTTGAAAGTGGTTCAGGATTCACAGTTAAAAGACCAGATTCTTGAAGGTCATTTTCTAACCAGTCATCCAATGTATCAAAGTTCATGAAATTGTCAGCACAAGAGGAGTTCATTGTATATGTACAATATATAGTAAAAAAGAGGAGGGATTATTTACAAAGAGAGGGGAGTAAGAAAAAAAAAAGGAAAAAGAAGTTCAATTTGATACGCGTTTATTTAAAGCAAATCCAGCAAACTTTTCATGTTCGAAGGACTGCTTTTATAACTTTTTTTTGATTGGTTCTTTCGATAAAAAACTTTTTAAATAACCGCCCAACATCTTTTTTTCATTTAATGTATAAAAGTTAAAGTGTAGATACTTTTTATTGAGTGTCGCCACTTTGTTTTTCTTGTAAGCTTCTTTGTAAAGCACCTGATTCTTTTACAAGTATGTTTTTAATATGTTTCACAGATCATGATAATCCATCAAAGGCGATTTAGTTACATATATGGAAATGGACTGATTTTAAAATATTGTGTCCATCACTAAAGCGTCATCCAATGAAAAAAAATTACTAAAAAAAACGCGACTCGAGTCCTGAATGGATTCAACAAAGGAAAAGAAAGATGTATACCACTTGTGCACTTATATTCTTTATCCACAGAACTTAATAAGCTGAAAAAAGTAAGTGATTATTCACTAGCTTTTGATATCCTATTGAATACAGCCATTCCACCGCCAATTGGACTTTTTTTTTTTTTTTTTTTTTTTTTTTTTTTTTTGAAAATGAAGGGGAACTTTACATAAAGATCTATTCCTTTCTTCATAGTTTATTCCAAAAATAGAAACAAGTTGCTCACTTGTTTGGAAATAAATTGGTTATTCTTCATTTGAATCCACTAGTTTTTAAATATGTAGTTTTTTTTTTTTTTTTTTTTTTTTTTTTTTTTTTTTTTACAAGGACGGTAGTGGCAATATTTTTGATGATGAAGACAAAGAAGCCAAAACTTTTATTGAGAAAAAAAAACATTCCGAAATAGAAGTTTGATTGATCTAAAAAAAGTGTATCAAAAACAAAGAATTTCATTTTGAATCGACTGCTTCTTGCGATGCTATAATGAAGGAATTTACTCCTAAGAAGGAAAGAACTGCTCAATCCAATATTTACACCGATAAACACCGCAGAAGATATTTTTATTTTTTTTACCAGAAAAGCTAATGAAGCCAAAGCAGGCAGCTAAAGCCACGAATGTCAATTATGATACCGCACGCAAATGGAAAGAAGCGTAAAAGGATGACCTAGAATAGAATATACCTTTAAAAAAGCCAACCACACATCTAACAGATCCGTTAGCCAACTAAACGAAAACAACAAGGAGCATTTGATCAATTTTTTTGATGAAATTGCGAGGAAACTCTTCTGGCCCGTGCTGTATGGGTTGGGAAATGGACGAAAAGCAATATGAGTTACCTCAAGAATTGTATACTCATTAATGAATCCGGGTTTGATATTAGCTTGCGTAGTAGTCGAGGCTGATCCAGCCGTGGCTCACCAGCTGTTACAGTCAGTCTTATGGAATTTGGCGTTTTCGAGACAAAACTAGTTGTGAACCTCCCGTGTATCAAAACAAAACCAGTTGTGAACCGCCGGTACAAAAAATTGTCTCCTTTTTAACCCAAAAAATAAACATAACACGCGAACAAGCTATTTGCATGTTCTTCTCTGAAGAATATAATGAAGAAAATGTAGCAAGGTTCTCGAAAAAGGTTGTTGATTTTGGCTCCTTTGATGTATGCTATGAGACCGATCCTAGAAAACCAGTTCTACTGTCGCTTGTTAGAATTCATTCCAAATCTTCTATTTTCAAGATGTATAAGTCTTCATCCAACCAAGCAATGTGTGATGAATTTAATGCAATCGGAAGTAACTTTGTTAAATAATAGCTTTATTGCTCATGTATTTAGAGTTCTTTACGATTAGCTGAACCTTTTTTGGCCCAAATTTTGGAAAATTCTTACAATAAAATGACTTGTTGGAATTGATTAAAAACATAAAAAAGAAAGAGATATATAATAAAAGCGGTAGTAATAAAATAAAGAAAAATGCTTTTAAACAACCTTGGATCTTTGTATACACTTTGACCTACAATTGAAGGGGGATAAGCTTGAAAGGTCGTTCAAAACTGCTTCTCGTTGAAAAACATGAACTTTATGATTAGAAGGCAAGTTATCAATTATTATCGTTTTCAGTTTTTCATGTTTGCTAATGAGAAACACATTGTAAGCATTATTGAAGAAGTTTTACTTCCACATGGTGTAAATTACCTGACAAAGGAGTGCAAAATCTAGAGCTACGAGACAAATATTCTGTCCGCTGCACTGATATAAAAAATCATACTTCAAGAAAAGATTTAATATCAGAATGGGTATGGCACCTATATACACCCATTTATAAATATACTATACTTTGTGTGTTTCCATCGACCCTCGTTAATTCGCCTAATAAATCAGTTTTCTCATTTATGTCCCTTGAAGCAAGACTATCTGTTGCCAAACAAGAAAATTAAACAAAGGTTTTATCGCACATTGACCTTTCCATTAAACAACGCACCATACGGTTCAGCAGGTCTATTCTTTTTTGCTTGCCTTCATGACCTGGGGGTTTCCTTGCATACCCAATAATAATATGACTTTGAGTTTTCAAGGAATTTATGTGAGTTTGGTATTTCGGCACATACTTTACTATGTTTTCAACTACGCTCTCTAACAACAAGTAAGCAAATATAGCAAGCATTTTTGCAAAAATTACTAATAATCTGTTACCTATGTATTCATCTTTCAATACGTATAATTCTCGATAGCGGCTGTTTGAGCCTCTTTCCCTTTTTCTGATGGCTGGTGAATTCATAAAATGGATATCTTTCTTTGAACACCATGTCGCAAAGACTGCTTCCGATTTTTTACGCATGCAGTCAGTTTTTGTTATAACCAACTCGTAAATGTCATTCGTGGTAACTCTTTTGAGACAATAAGCACTTTCATTTGGTGTGGCAACGGTGGCAACGTACACTGCGTCTAATGATGCAATGACTTGCAATTCTGAATCTATATTTATAGACATTCTGATGTTAAAACAGTATTTAGAATAAAATGCATAACATATACAACACTTACTAAGTTCAGAATCTTTTTTTTTTCTGGTTCATCATAGTTTGAAGTTGAATGATTAATTATATACCGTTTGAAAAGAAAACAGATCGCTCCGAATTCGCGTCAAAGATTCTAAAACTGGTTTTCTAGGATCGGTCTCATAGCATACATCAAAGGAGCCAAAATCAACAACCTTTTTCGAGAACCTTGCTACATTTTCTTCATTATATTCTTCAGAGAAGAACATGCAAATAGCTTGTTCGCGTGTTATGTTTATTTTTTGGGTTAAAAAGGAGACAATTTTTTGTACCGGCGGTTCACAACTAGTTTTGTCTCGAAAACGCCAAATTCCATAAGTCTGACTATAACACAACCACCTTCAAGAAAAGCTGCTTCATACACCGTTATTAGTGCAATCTCCGCTATTGGCGTGGTCAAGTATTATTAACGATGGATAGTGTGAGCATATGGAAATATAGACTTACTAACATATATGTATATCTACCAAAATAGACTGGTGAATGAGGAGCAAGCGTTTATATCAAATTATAGAAAGATCCGCATAATGGCATGTAGCATTTGGCCATCTGCATAATGCTTAGAGAATTTTTCCCAACCACATAATACATACATTAATACTTACATTGTAACATAGCTGCTCCTAAGATTGGATCGCGGTTCCTCAACACAATAGCCACTGCTTCTCTGCTCAATAAATATTCAACATCAAAAGCACAATTCCAAGAGATGCTTCAATTTTTTCACGCTAACAAAACATAGGTAATAAGAAAACATAGCATCGGTGCTCAATGTGACAATAGCCCACTTTTGTAATATCAACGCGGGTTGATGATAATGTTATTGTCTGTTTGATCGATTGAACACTAAATACTTGTAACTTTTTGAACGTCGAAAAGCTTGCATCGAGATATTTTCGACCAATCCCGTTGATGAAAGCTATGGTTGAATTTAAATTTTTAAGCGTGTCTTCCATTGTATGCTCCATACCTTCTTTCTCTAATCCGCTAGATGCTTCCATTGATAGAATTTCATCATGACGTTTATCGAACCTTAAACCATCCAGATATCGTCTGGACGTTTTTATCCATAAATCAACATTGATACTATCATCAACACAGCTTTTCGATAAGGTTTCACACCATTCAAATCCAATGAGACCTGGTTGATCACCTAACGTTTGAAATATTGAAGCAATTCGGTCAACCCATAACGTTCTTTCACTAGGTGTTCTCAATTGTATTGATCTGTTACATTTATCGCTATAGCTTGTTAAAATATACTGAGCTGCTTTGAAGAAATTATGTTCAAGTTCGACTTTTATGGTGTTATGTTTGTAAGACCAAATATACAATGCTTGCAAAAATGAATGTTGAGTCCTAAATGTCGTTTTCTGTATAATTTGTATTATAAAAGCTTTTATAACGCGACATTACTTTCTTAAAAGGCTGTACTGAGGCCATTCTTGGTATAGGTTGATTTTTAGAGTATCCAAAACAAATGCATAAACGTTAGGAAAGTTTGTATTAAAGAACTTGAAGCAAGGCTGGTCTTCAAGCTGTTATGTATATATAGCCTTCATATCTGGTGTCATCTGGCGGTTATAGTTTGAAATGATTGTTACCATTGTTAGCGTTTTGATCGTATCTGCTGAAAGCTTTGGTAAATCAAGATCGAAAATCGAATCTTGTGCGCTCGAAAAGCAATAAATAGATTTCTTTGTAGGTAGCTGCACCTTTTGTTTTTTTCTGTTGCTTGTCAGTCCTCAACGTTTCATCTTGTGTCGCACTTTCTGTATCAGATTTTTTCCTTTTGCTTGAGTCTTGGTGTTTTTTGCAGACATGCTGTTCCAATTCCGCTAAATCTCCAAAATGGTCCAAGCACGATGGACAAACATATTGACTGATGATATTTGACGAATTCTTAGCATCACGTTTATTCAATTTACCAAAATAGTGGCACTGTTTTCAGCATTCGAAAAAATTGATTGTTGAATTCTCGTACTTCTGAGGCGTCTTCTTGGAGGTCTGTAGTAAAACTTTTCAAACGTATTTGAATTTAAGCTCCAGTTTGCATGATCTTTGACCTGGTCAATAGGGACTCCCAGCATCACCGCCTTTGTACTTGTTGCTGACCGCAACGAATGTGCTTTGTATCTTCTGTCTACCCCAGCTTTTTCCATAGCTGTTTGAACCCATTTACCGACCGTACTTGGTTGAACAGAAGTAGTTGGTTTGGAATCTACCTCCAAATACCCCAAAAACAAGGTATGATCTACCGCTAAATGTTGTCTATGCTGGTTTGTCAATTCCATAAAACGAAATAAGTTTCGGACGAAACATAGATCTTCTTCTTGGATCACTCCTAGTTGGATTCTCTTAGTGTTGGTTTCTTTTGGCTGGTGAATATGTAACCAGACACTATCAGGAACGCCGTCTGTGTGCGTGAATTGAACATCTCTCCATTGGATCCGACTCACATCTGATCTCGGTCTTCACATTGTATTTATACACATCAACAAAATTACTTTTAGTTGTAATTGTCCCAAAGGCAGGATGCTTGAAGGTGATAACTCTTTCAGAATGTAATATCACATTTTCAGACTCTTCTTCGCCAACGCTTGTATTGTTTATTACTTGAAAATCTGATAACGATCATTTTGAAAATAATAATAAGTGCTGACTGAGCAACAATAGATTATAAGCTTCAACCTAATCTGTTAGAATAACCTCAGCCTAATCTGTAAGATTGAAATTGTAATCACTTGGCAAAAAGTTGAATAATGACCAAAAAAGTTTGAATGCATTAAGAAAATTTTGATTGGCCAGAAGAAAGTCTGATTTCTATTTTTGAAAATCTTGAATTTCAAACGCAAATCATTGCAACTTGACATGGACAAATATTCTTGGCCAAAATGACAAAAAGAATCGAGCTTGCGACATTTATTTTTGTTTAAACGTTATATTTTATTAAAGGTCCAATTTAGCGCTAAAAAATAAAACAAATACGTGTCCGCCCGGACCAGATCAATCCATTTGGAGGTTTGATGTTTAGAAAAAACCCCTTCGGGTTCAAGGGTAAAAAATGAGAAAGGAAAGTAGGGTGCATAAAGAGACATACGAAGTTAGTTAAATTGTTTCAGCCATTCAATTGGTTTTTGGCCATGAGGTGTCTTGCACGGGATGGTTGTATAGTGTTGCAGTTGATCTAATTCATGGAGGATAGAACATATAACGGGCCATCGACAGGTCCAGGACAGAGCAATACTAGGGGGAACAAATGCGCGTGTCGGAAGCATATTCAAAAGAAAAGATATAGGGTCAGCTAATGCTTCAGGCATACAGAGACGGCGATGCATATTTAGGCAGCTGATGGCGTGACGTCTTGACAGGTTGTTGTTGGGATGTCGAGGGCAGAGCTTGGGAGCACCGCCTGGTAAACAACCAAGGCGCCATTGTATACATCGACTTCTTCATGAGTCATTGGTAGCCACAAGATGGGGTCGAGAGTTATTGTTGGTCGACAGTTGGATAGTAATTTGGAGCTCTTGACTTGGATCTGTTTTGCCAATTGTTTTTATGAAAACGCCAATTTCCATAGGTTTGACTGTACTGTTATATTTATCTTTCGGCTTACTCCCCAGAGCTCAACCTGATTGGACAATTTGTAAAAGTAAGCTTAAAACAAAAGAGCTTTTGCAGGAAGAGACACTGTTATCTAGAAATGAATATGCATGCAGCAAAAATTCTTTTGAGCGATATTCAAGGATTTTGTAGATATTCAGCTGCTAGGTTCGAAGAGTGTGAATCGTAAGCCAGTGTAGTATTCTTTTTTTTTTTTTTTTTTTTTTTTTTTTTTTTTTTTTTCGTGCAATTCATACCCGAATGAGATTTATGAATTTTAAAAAATAATCGAAATGAATTTTTTTCTTTAAACCACACGAATTTTCCTCTGAAGATGCATGAATGATTTGTGAAAATAGTGTATATCAAATCAGCTCATACTCTGTGTCCATCCTATTAGCTGTTGTTCTTGTTCTATTTATCTGACACTCCTTTTAAGTGCAGTTCTTATAAAGCTCCACTAACACGTACATCATTGGCAGTGATTTAGATGTGGCTAGATTATTTTCTTTATTTAAACTAACAGTATTACGATTACTCTCCATTGTTTTTAAAAAGGACTACAAGGAGACTCATTCCATCTCATAAAGTCTTTTATTTAATAGTTTCTATTGTAGCGTTAATGAATCAAGTGAAAATATTACGCGATTAAGTTACCATATGACATACTTTAACGATATTGGCAAAAAAAAAAAGAGGATCAAAGACAAGCAGATGCGACTGGAGATACACGATTCTGCTATCAACAGTGACGAATTGATAGAGTGAAAACGAATATAGGCTCAAAAGAGTGTCATACGCAATGGGGAATAAGAGCAGCTTGATGGCAACCTTGAGCATACTATCTTGTTGTTGGATCACTTGTTCTGATCGGCCAATGATGCATACGCTACTTGCGCTTGAGACTGGTAATACGAGCCGATGGTCATAATCATCACATAGTCTACTACGATACAAAAGTTGTACTATCGTGCAAGGGTGTCATAAATTGCTGACAATCTTTTAGCCTACGAAGGCCACGGCAATATTCGACCTTCAAGTTTATCTTGTCTTCTTAAAAATGCACCAAATAAAAAGAAAATAGAGGTATTCCACATACTAAAAGACATTATTCGAAACAAAACTATTATCGATGACTTATTCCTTTGCATCTTTGTATAATGTGTTATTACCAGCAACTCTCAGTGATCTGTTCTATCATTGCCATAGTAACAGTCCTGCTGAGTTAATTCTGAGTTCATGACAAAGGGCCGACGTGACTGAGACAAAGAGGGGATGGGTTGCCTTTCTGTTTATTTCTTTTTTTCTGCACAGCAGGCTTTTACTGTAATCAATCAAAGAAAATGAGTTCAGGCATTGCACGTAGTCGTTTAATGGAAGAAAGAAAACAATGGAGAAAGGACCACCCACATGTAAAATGACAAATCAGTAAACTGTTGTCCCATTTTTAAACATAATGCATAATAGGGCTTTTGGGCCAGACCAGGAAAAAACCCTGACAATTCACTTGATTTGATGACTTGGACTTGTGGTATTCCAGGAAAGGACGATGTAAGAATATAATTAATACGTATATGAAAAAACAAAGAAAATAAGTTAATGCTTTTTTTTAGACACCATGGGAGAAGGGTGTTTATAAACTCGTTATGCTGTTTCCAGAGGGTATTGTTTCAAAAGACACACACACAAAAAAAAAAGCCAAATAAACCAACATATTTCTTTTCATAGATTATCCTAGTAAACCACCTAAATGTTAGAAAAAAAAAGAGAAAAAAAACAACATCATTTTAATTACATACTTTGCTTAGGTAAATTCACACCGCCTCTATTTCACCCCAACGTCTATCCCTCCGGCACTGTATGCTTATCTATCTTAAACGAAGACGAAGGTTGGAAGCCAGCTATTACAGTTAAGCAGGTGCGTGTACACATTCTTTGTCATTTTCTGATCGACTGACAATTTACATAGATTCTTCTTGGTATCCAAGATTTACTAAATGATCCAAATCCAGAAAGTCCTGCCCAGCAAGAAGCTTACATGTTATTCAGGTGAGGAAAAAAAAAGATTTATACAGTTCTTTACTGACATTTTGTAATTAGAAAGGACAAGAAAGAATACGAGAAAAGAGTACGCCAACAAGCTGTTAATAATCGACCTTGATCTTCTTTCACTTATCTTTCTATTAAAAAAATTAAATCAGCTTTTTATTTTCTTTTTCTTCAATGAAAGCAAAAACTCTGTGTTCAATTCAATAGCTTTAAACAATTCTATGTGGTTGTGTCGCTTTCAGTTTGAGGATTTTATGACAATGATCGCTGACTTCGAATTAACATCTTCATGGTTCAGACCTTCTATTGGTATTTAAATGGTTTTATTTAAGCAATTAGAAAAGTGATTTTTTGAATGTATAACAATATCTGCAATATGCTTAATGTGAATATCATTTGTAGCTTTAGCAATCTCGGCTTCTAGTGTTTCAGTATCATGCAGCTTATGACGTTTAGTTTTTCCTTTGGAAAGTACCCAAAATTGCTCGATGGGATTGTGCTCGAGAGAGTAAGGAGGAAAGATATACATAGGTGTAACCTCTATTTCTTTTTATGTATAAGGGGGCACATTGTCTATAATAAAATAATCTCTCAAATGATTGTATCTGTTTAGTTTTTTAGTAGCAAGGATTCTTGATCTTCCTCATACTTTTTTTTTTTTTTTTTTTTACTAATTAAACGCTCTAGTTTATTTCGCACCCATTTTGATCGCTGCAGCTCCAACGGATAGTAACTGCTGCAGTTTATAGTAGAAAAAAAAAATCTCCCTAAGTGTCACACTAAAATAAGGGTTTATTTTTTTATTAGTTTTATAACCTTGTTCCAGGTGGGAGCTCCAGGTTATCTTTCATAGGAGTATCCTAAACTTTGTATTCTTGCTCATCGACTCATTCAATCAAGTCAAAAGTGATTTCGTTTTTAAGGTATGAATCGAGATTTACTAATTGCTTACCAAGAATACAAAGCTTGATGTTTGATTGAAAGGGAATGACTGTATTTTTGTGATCGCCACACCATTGAATTTCAAAGTGCGCAAAGTGAAATAACAAATAGACTTTTTCTTTTTTTTTTTTTTTCTGCCCTGAAAACAAATAAACGCATGTCATCAGTAAGCTAGTTTTCTCTGGACCATTCTTTCTTTCTCGCTCATATTAACCTTGTATGTCTGTTTCTTTTAGCGTGATAAATCAGAGCGAGGATCACTATCATCATATAATGTACCTCGACAGTATCATTTACCCATCAGTCTATTAAGGTCACTATGTTTATTACCAGCAGTGATAGGCGTCTTCAACAATATCACAAGGGTATTCGTAACATATCCTGTAACTGACCATACTGGATTATTTCAACATAAAAGTACACCGCTGACCCATATGGTGGCTGTATTATGGGTATAAAAAAAAAGAAACTTGTTATCTTTGTAAGAGAAACTCATACTCTCTTCACAGTGTATTCTAGCAGGTTATTGGAGTTGGATATTGACAACGAGCATGCTTCGAAGATGGCTGCATCACTATGAGTTAAGTAGTGCCATTGTCCGGCTGATTACTCTTAATGTCATCAACTGGTCAGTATCTGCCTTTTTAAGTTCGCACTATGGTATAGATCAGCCCATTTGGAAATGGATGGCTATTTGTTTTATATTTTTTGTTAGTAACGTACTCAAGATCACCTTATCGTCCAACAACAAATATTATGCTCGCAAAGAAGAACAAGAACATCAACTGAATTACAAGTCAACGTTTGTCAAGGTCCTCATCTTGCCTCTGACGGTCGTTGTTTTCATCACCATGTTTGTCTCACTTTATCAGGTCGGACAGATGCGCAGACAGTCGGCTGTTTTGCTGGAAGAAAAGACGATATTACCGACCTTTCAAAAGCATCCAGAGCTTCCAGAGGCCGAAGTTCGAGTGATGGTGATGGTCTTGTCTGCCTGGACACAAAAGAGTTTAGAAAAGAGAAAGATATTCAGAGAGACGACACTGAGGTTGATGCCAAAGAACAATCAAAATATATCTTACTTTTATCGCTTCATACTGGGACAACCACCCAATGAGAAAGTGAAAGCCACGATGGGACCTTTGATTGATCAAGAGCAGAGCCAATATGGAGATATTTTGCTATTGCCTTGCTCTGACTTGTATCAAGACCTCAGTAAGAAGGTCTATCATGGTATTGAATGGACTGAACAATATGATTTTGATTACTTTGTGAAGACGGATGATGATATCTTTGTTCGATGGGACACATTAAGTAAAGAACTCGAGCTCGCAGGACGCACTCAACGCTATTGGCGAGGATTAGCCTACTGGTAAGAGAAGCTGAGAGAGAGAGAAAAAAGAAAAGCTCACGTTTGTCTTAGGAACATTCCACCCATCCGAAATACAGAGAATAAGAATGGAGAATTAGTTTACCCATTACCCATCTTTCCACCTTATACAGCAGGGGCTCTTTATATCTTATCAAGAGACGTTGTCCATCTGATCGCCGGCGTAAAAGGCCCACGGATGTTTGTAAAGAACGAAGATCAAAACTTGGGCATTTGGCTATTCCCATTCAATATTCTGCCTATTCACGATCGTCGTATACAACAGATTGATGTATGTGAAGAGGACATGATTGGCAAGCATTTTGGCGATTTTGGCGAAGAGGATGCGATTGGTGGTACGATGTATGACATGTTGAACAATTTACAAAATGGACGTAAGATGTGTGCAGGTTTCAAGACTTCTGTATGTGCCATGTGCTATCCATGTCATGGTAAAGGAAATCATTGGAAGGATTGGAACTTTGATTGCGATGACAAGAAGGGTGTTACTTTACTTAGCTTACCTCAATTGACTGTGATGGAATAAGAAGAGTAAATGATAATAATAAAAAAAACCAATAGAGAACATCATCTCCCATTTTTATTTTACTTTTTGAGTGTACCAATAATGGCATAAGGTGCATACTTTTCAACCACATCAGGCTTATGCATCATATTGAACTCTTCTGTCGCATCTCGTCCAGCATAAATCAAGATCGCTTTCTTTCCACCTGGATGATCAGCAAGGAAATCGGTTACATCCAATACCTGACCGTTCACGACAACCCAACAGTCATCAGGCTTGTTGTGCTTTCCAACATCCGCAAGTGTGTACTCTTTTATTTGCTTTGGATCGTTTGTCTTTTTTATTTCTTCTTGTTCAATAGCTGCTGCTGCTGCAGGGGCTGCTGTTTCCGGACTGTGATTTCCGATCGCTTTCGTTGCGCTACCCTGTGGTAAAGCAATTTCCAAACTGATTGTGTTATTGGGATTGACTTGAATGTGGATGCCAATACCACCATTCAAGTGCTGACCGATAGCACCCAAACGTTGCTGAGCTACCTGAGTCGAATTGATCAGTTTAGAAAACAGATAACGAGAGGCTGTTTGTCCTGCGACGCGACCAAAGACGACACAGCCCAAGAGGGACGACCCACCAAGACGGTTTGCGCCGTGAACACCACCACACATCTCACCGGTGGCGAACAAGCCAGGGATAGGTGTGCCCTGAGTGGACTTGATTTCAGCATCTGGCGTGATCTCAACACCACCCATCGTGTAATGAAGGACGGGTTGCATGAGGGCCACATAAAAGTAATCGGTCATCTTGATGGGCACATTGTGGAAGAAACGTTTACCCCAGGGATCCTTGATTTTACCTTCAGCAATGGCATTGTAGGTATCGAATGTCTCCTCCAAGTGCTTGGGAGAGATACCCATCTCCTTTGCCAAGGCTTCACCGTTATCAAACTTCTTCATGAGCCCACGACCGGCATAGTGACGACAGTGCCACTCGATTTCCTTGGAGGCGGCGGTATTCAAGACGAGACGAATCGGAAACTTGTTCTTGTTCATCATGCCCGTCACATAATCACGGTGACCGAGCTCATCACAAAAACGATTGCCATCGGCATCCAGCAAGAGACCACCACAGCCACGCAGGGCTTCGGCAGCCAAGAATTTCACCTTAGCATCGGGCTCTTTGGGATCCACCAGGCCGGTAGGATGGACCTGGACTTTTTCAAGATCGATCGTGTTGGCACCAGCAGCAGCAGCCATCTTGATACCATCACCCGTACAGTGATCACCATTCGTGGTGGACAGACCATAGAGCTCCGGACGGTACTTTTTGAGCAGCGACTTCTCTTCGGTGAAGTCAGCCGCGTAACCCCCTGTGGCCAAGATGACTGGACCATATTCCTTGTGTACCTGACCATCGGAGCCCTTGCCGACCATGACATACTCCACACCAATGACGTTACCTTGTTCATCCCTGATCAAGTTTTCAACCTTGGCCTTCTTGATGATCTTGGCTCGTTCAGGTTGTTTCAAGGCTAATTCTTCAAAGCCTTCCATCAAGGCATAGGTAATCGTCATGCCCGGAAACTGTTCTTTGCCACGGTGTGTACGAGGGAAGGTGTGGCCACCGAGACGAGAGACCAGGGAGAGATCCAGTGTGAATTTATCTTGAAGCCACTCAACAGCAGAAGCAGAACGACCGGTAAGAACGTGAATTAGATCTGGACGAGCCAAGTCACGTGCAGACTTGAGCGTGTCTTGATAGAATTGTTCAACAGAGTCCTTGATGTTGAGGGCGATTTGGGTACGTGTCAAGGCACCGTTGATACCAGAGGTGGCCTTGGTAGAGTTTCCTCTGAAAGAAAACGAAATTAAGAAAAGAGAATGTTTTGTTATTCTTATTTACCCAAAGAATGGATTCTTATCCAACAAAAGAACATTACCACCTTGTTCAATTACTGTGTGAGCAGCAGAAAGACCAGATAATCCACCACCAACAACAATAATTTGGTTATTAAGAGAAGGCATTGTAAGAAATAAAGAAAGTGAAAGAAAGAAAGAATGATTCACAAAGTATTTTTATGTGAACTAAATAAGAAAAAGCAGGAGTCAGATGATATGTTAGTGAGTGGAGCGGGGGAAAAAAGTTTTTTTTTTATTGTTTGTTTACATTACATGTGCCTCTCTCACACTAAGAAGATTAAAAAAATGCATGAATACAGAAAGAATGAATTTACATAAGAAAAAGAAAAATGAGGGGAAAGGTTATAAATGAAGGGGAAGGGGTATAAATACATAAGAGTCTTATTGTTCCATAGAATATAATTTATCAATACTTTTCATCCAATCCATCATATCTGATTTAGAATTTGCTTGTAACATATATGCGTTATTATTTGTGTAAATTGAAAATACATGGTTACGCTTTTTTATAAAATGAGTATGAATCGTGAAATAAGACAGCCAATTACCTTAATCATTTGTTCTAATGCTGGGTTATAATCTATTCTAACTGTAGATACATTAATGATACCTTGTTCTTCGGTTTCTAGTTGATTAGTGTAAATGTAAATATAAGGCCTAAACAAACATCAGTCATCTCATCCATCACAAGCCTAATTCGATTACCTCCGTAAGACGAACCACCTTTTAACCCATTTATCATTCAGTGGGTTCTCTTGATAGGTCAAATAACCTTTCTTTGTTACATTGTCACTAGATTACATCTCTTAATAACCATACCATCCCAAGTCAATCACTTACATTTCAGTAATAAATTTCACTTCTGATATTAACTTTGAGTGATTATTCCAACCTTCTTTTCCAATCTCTTGCATACCAGGAATAGGTGGATCTTGACTCAAATTGATCTGTGATCTCTCGTTTAGTTTTCAATATCTCAACAATACCTTCTTACCTCTTTGTCTGTTCCCCATTTCTGGTTCCAAATGCAAAGAATCTTTTTAATCAACTCCGTTTGGGATTCACTCGATTCGTTCTTGTTCGTATGCATCGATCCATGACTCGTTTGGGATCTTGCGGTATGCAGCATCAACGTTTGGGCTGTACGAGACACTTGTTCTTTACGATCAATGCGTGCTCGGATCCGTTTAAAGTCATTAATCAAAGACACGCCGCGAGGTCGCCAGGATCCTAGGGATTCTTCTCCTGGCACAAACTTGCTCGCTGTATTCAATCGCCACAGTTGACTCACTCTGCGTGTCATCGGAGGTCGAAGTTGAACCAAGAAGACGCCACTGCATTTGGACAGATAGCGGGTAGAGGACCCTAGCAATCGAAACAGTCGAAAGTGACTTGATGTCGTTGACGTATCTCGACCTTGAATACGGACCGCAATGTCCATACTGCACTGGATCGGCTTCAGGCATTTCTCTGCCTCAATCTCCCATTTGAGATTGAGCAAGATCCGGGTGTTTTGAGCGGTGAGTCGGTTCAGGAACAGGCAGTCATGCTGAGAAGAATCCCAAGAGCCTTGAGCGGTCAGGATACTTGTGCCATCACTCTTGTATTCGATATGTTGCTTGCTGCTTAACAATCGAATCGCAATATCTTCATGGGCGGCTGATGGTATGATCCTACCCTTGTTATCCAACAGTCTCACTTGGCCAATGATCGCTTTCGATATACGATTCCACATCAGCTGTCGACCGGACGTGTGTGAAAGTGTGATGCAGATCCTTCTTTGTAAACCTTGCTTCAACAAAAAGACACCTCGGTCCAGTGGGGTTTGTGTCATGGCCTGCACCGGTTTGTATTCTCCATTCGGCATCAATTCGCAAATCTGGATCCATGCCAAGATATCGTGTCTTTCGGCCGAGATGAGTTCTTCTTCCGGTCGACGTTCGGGTACAGCCGGAGGGGCCATTTCGCGTCGCATCCGCTGAGGATCGGCCAACATCTCATCCAATCGGGGCTTCTCGCGTTGATCGTCCCATCGCTCATATTGCGAGATGATGCGTGGTTGAGCCACCCCATAGACTTCAAAGAGGATCATCTCATGCATCAAGATGTGCTGAATTGGCTTCGTGATCAAGATGGACATGGTCTGACTGTAATCCAGCAGGATCGTGTTTGAAAACTTACTGACCGGCTTCGTTGCAAACAGCTTCTCGGCAGCAGAGAGAGGCGAGATGCCTCCAAAAGAAGAAAGTCGAAACTGGACATGGACCTGGGTGAATTCAGCCTCATTCAGGCCCATCAACTCTAGCAGACGAATTTCAAAAAGCAACTGCTGTCCCACTTCAAGTACCTGCTTTTGATCTTCTGTACCTGAGCGAGCAATGGGCGATACCAGCAGCCGGAGCTTTCCTTTCACCTGTCCTGTCATCCTGCAAAGGACCTCCACACAGCTTTCATACGCTTGCTGTTCAACCAAATTCCTGACAGAGACCGAAGCGCTGCCTACAAAGGAATATTTTGGACAGGGTGATTCGTAAAAGGGATCCTCCAGATTAAAATGCTTTCGGTACTGCGGTCTGTCCATAAAGTTCCTCAGCTTGTTCATCTTCTCCAGACGTTCCTTGAGCTTCTCAAGTGACCAGAGATAGACCACTTGGTTTTTCCTATCAATCACACGAACACCCACGCATGGTTTCGGTGTCTTGGTCAATGCTTCATCTTCGTCCGTCTCAAACTGTTGAAGACTCGACGTCTCTTCCCAGTGGGATCTCAAGTGCGTGAAGCCTTCTTCGATGATAGCAAACTGATACAAGACATCCTTTTCCAGTTCTCGCGAGATGATGTTGGCTTCCTTTAATAGGATCGCATGGGTCAAGACGACTTCGGCCATCGCTACATGACGAAGCTGCTTCCAGTGTTGAACGACCTTTTTGCTTAGTTCGGTTTCTCTTTGGCTGAGAGACGTCTGCGTGTGGTGCATGACGGACATACGATTGATCTTGGCTTCATAAAAGCTACGCTGAAGATCCAGCTCCTTCTTGTGCTGTTCTTCCACATCCTTGAGTCTTTCTTGAATGACGGAATAGGTCATCAACGTACTCTCTGTACACACGCTACCATCATCAACCATAGTCGCCGCTGTCGAAAGGCGTTTGCTCATGGCATCATCATCATCTTCAGACTCTGTACGTCCATCGGCTCGAATGCGACGTGCTTGCCGGATCTTGCCAATGTCGTCATACAACTTTTCGATCTCTTCATCCTTCAGGCCGTCAAAGTTCGCCTCGGCCGAATAATGGTTCTTCATCGCTTCCAGTCGAGCATAATTCCAATCGACCATCTCCGTCGTCTCTTCCTCCTCGGTGTTTGGCATGGGTGAAGCCGTTCTTTCGGTACAGGGAGTGCTTGCTCTCAGCATGTCGTTACGTTCCCTTCTGACTTCCTCGGGATGATTGAATCGGAAGATGTGATGGTGACCGAGGATGAGACGATAGCCGTTCTTGAGCTGACGGGGCTCATTGATACGGATGCCGTTGACCATAGTAAGGGCTTCTTTATTGCTAGGATACAGTGTGACCACGTTATCCTTGTATTCAAACCAACAATGTTCATCTTGTAGGTTGGGTCCGCTCAAGCGTATCTCACACTGGCTTTCGCCATCTTGCCTTCCCACGCGTGTCTTGCCTGGCTTGATCTGATACATCAAGCATTCTGACATGAGAGGGTCCTCGTTCAAATTGACGATGAAGGGGACTGTCTTGGGCATGTAGATGCCCATGTCATTCTTGTCGATCGTGATACCCAAGTCCATCAGGGCCTTTTCACGTTCAACATGGATTTGCTCCGTCTTCTTTAGTTTTTCTTCCCACGTTTCCTTCAGGTTGGCCAAGAGCTTTTCTGAACTCTGGAGTTGGTCCACGATCTCTTGCTTTGTCATCTTCTTCTTTTGACCGCGACTGTCCTCGATGACCAAGACCTGGTGCGCGTTCGAAATGGATCGTGTCGGCACGGGTGTCTTGAGTCCGTCGTGGGTCTGCTGTTGGGGTGATTTATAAGCACTGGACGAGTTCAATTCTTCGACGACTTCAGGAGCATAGACCCGAAGACGGTCTCGAAGGACAGAAAGCTCTTCTTTTAATTCACGAATCATCTTGGCATTCGGATCTTCATTGATCACAGCTTTATTTTGGATCTTCTTTGCTTGATCTGCATAGCGAAGCGTACTGAGTGTTTCATCGTAATCAGCAGGTGAAATGGCTGCAATCATCGCTGTTTTTGAGTTACCGCCAAGGGAATCCTTCAGGAGCCAAGTCAAGACCTATGGATTTAAATTATTTTTTGTTACTAATCAACGTATCACTCTAAAAAGAACAACGAGGTACAAGAAAAAAATTACGTTACAGAATCACGATAAGGAATAAAAGCTTCTTTGCCCTTCTTGCCCTTGCCCACCGACTGATCTGCTAAGCCCGAAATGACCTTACCCAACGTGGTCAGCGAACGATTGATATTGGCACCTTCTTTTAATCGAGCGCCTGTAGCACCCGTACTGTTCGCACGTTCGCTGCCTGCTAAATCCACCAGACTGATACGTGCTACTTTTTCCGTTTCTAATTTCGTCATTTCATCCAGTCGGATCTGTGTCAGAAAGACGGTGAAGACAGCGTGTGATCGAGAAGAGGTTTCGTTCATGTTGGTCGCTGCTACTGTACGTGCCTTGTTGCCTTCGTCCATCAAATGGTCAATGTCGTCAAAGGATTTGACGGCCAGGCGAGAGAGGTCTTCCACATAGGGGCCCAGGGAAGGGTGTTCACGGACTTTGAGATTGCCTTTATTTTTGGGATTCAGCAAATCATGTACTTTTTCATTGTAAATTTCAATGTATGACACCTCCACGCGATACGTCAGGTTGGGATCATTGTTTTCTGCGATCCGATCAAATAATTCTGAGCATGTTTTAGGTATGATTCCCTTGTCTTCACCATATCCCATCTAACCATCAATGACGTTAGTGACTGTGTACAAGTGATCTCTATTACCATTGAATAGGATTTTCCTGCGCCTGTCTGTCCATCTAACAAGACAAGTAAATACATGTATTCTTTTAATGACATCAGACTATTTTACATGCGAAAATACAACAATTGTAACCATCAAACGCATGGTTTAATAAATCTACACCCAAGTCGCTATAGACCGTTTCTTGATCGGCAAAGGCAGGATCATTTTTATCAAATGACCAATAGGATTTGTCAAATGTAAATGCTTTCACGTCTTCTGTGTCTCTACTGTTTCCTTTATGATCTGGTGGTTTGGTAATGATGGTTTGGTTGCCTTCCATTCGAATCAAACAAGTGGCTCCTCTAGCAAGTTCTATCCTTTCTGTATTAGTTGTTGTTCCTATCGTGCTCTTGTTAAAGTTTACCCCTTGAATTCAAAGGTCGACATCGCACAACTACTTTAATATTGCCTCCACCACTCATTTTCTTTGCAATTTAGATGACGATTGTTTCCTCTTTTTTATTAAGAAATTGAGAGAGAGATATTTAAAGAATAAGAAGGATCTGTATTTTATATATTTGGATTCTTTTTTTTTTTTTTTGTATTTTTATATTATATTATTTCCTTGCTTTTTCCCTTTTAATAATTAATTAACCAAAAAAAAGAAGAAGAAAAAAAAAAGGACTTCCAATAATTAAAAAGGGGGAACAGGTTACACATCATTTTATTCTATTTCCCTCTCCTTCTGCACTCGTTGCAGAAAAGTGATCAATTAAATATGTGTTTGTTATTAAACCATTTTTGTGCCTGGATACGCTCTTGATCCATGAACTGAGCTATTGTTTCTGACAGGCTGTCTCTCATTTGTCGTAATTGAGCCGTTCCGTCTGGGTTACTCAAGGACATATAGAGCGGTTTGAGTGACCTAGATTGAAAGGAGGGTTAAAACCGGAATGGTGCATATTGTTTTCTAACCTATAGATATCAATGCTGTTCTCAAGTAAAAATACAGACATGTATTGAATCAACGGAAGCAAAATCCAGACACCCAAGGAAATGAATAGACGGTGTTGATGATTATAGTAATGGAGGTAACTAAATAAGGCAAGAGAATAAAGTCCGTATAGCGTTGGCATACCAACCACAGCAACCAAAACTTTCCATGTAGCCAACACATCGCGAGCAGCAATTTTAATTACAGATCCAGCCAGTGCTTCTTTTTGCAAGTGTCAATAAAGCGTCAGCCTTTCTTTTTTTTTTTTTTTTTTTTTTTTTTTTTTTTTTTCACCTTCTTGTTTCTTTCGACTCACCATCAAAATTAAAATGATCAAGGGTGAATTGATCAATAGCCTTTAGAAAATGAGGTAAGTAAAATGAATGATACTCTCTTTACTTTTACGAGGGAAAGCCAAAGATGGCTAAAAAGAAAAGCTTTAAAAGACGCGAAAATAAAACAGGAGCTGCAGAATAAGGAGCAATTTCAGTTTTGGCTACTTGATAATCTCGAAGTCCAAAGTATTTTAAGGTATTATTGTATGATTGAATGCGTTTTGTAATGTCCACTAGTCGAGGGTCTTTCTCAAAATGCTTGTAACTCGACAAGAACCGTCGATTAAGATCAACCACTTGGTCAATCGTGAGCTTATGCTCTGCCGTAGATTTGTATAACCGTCGAGCAGTGGCGATCGTCTTTAGATAGGAAGAGGATTAGTCTTTCAACCTTTCACACTTTCTAATGTACCATGAGCACATCGTAACTAGGAGCATTGACCGTGACGCTTTGAAGGCCTTCGTAGCCTACTTCTAAAAGTGAAGCAATTGCCTCACGCCTAAAATGTCCTCCTAGTTGGTATGCCTTGATCCATTCGGGTTTAACAGAGATGGGTGTACCATAAGAAACAACAGCACGCGATCTGAAACGGTGAGGATGAAAATAATTTAAGCCTACGATGTATATCCTGTGAGCTGTTTCCATCCTACATATCATTCTAGTTTACCAATCGGAACTATTTTTATATCAAGATCTTTATTTTCAGCCATTGCACCCAGTGCCATAATAGCAAATCCGGCTTGGTGATGATTAAAAATCACAAATGATATAAATCATCACACGCTTACCTTTTAAAGGAAGCATTTCAGAACGATCATGACTACCTCCTTCAGGAAAAATAACAAGACAGACACCCGAATTTAATCTTTCATGTACCTTTTCATACAGTCTGCTTTGGTTTACGTGGGGAATGATCTTGTATGCCTCTGACTTGTTTATCCGATCGATGGCTTCATCCGTCAGTGTCTCTGTCAACCTGAGCTCTGTATCAGAAATCACTTGGCTGACTTGAAATGAGTTTGTCTTGGAAACAACAAGGGTATCTCGCGGAAATACTTGCTGAGTAAATCGTGTGTGTTTTCCGTTCAGCACAAGCCGACAGTGCTTGTCGGATACAAGTTGACCAGAGCCTTTGAAGGCCAAATCTTGGGAACGAGTCACTGGAACTGATGAAATCAATTGAATATACGTCATTGCTACTTTATATATTTACTTGCTTTCAGTAATCGAGCCATGGTGCCAACAATCTTTCTCTTAAAAGAAGATTGTGCCATAAGAGGAGAGAAGCGACGAGGATTAGAGATGATAACAAGACCTGGGTCAATAAATCTTTTATTCCATTTGAGTGAGTCTAATCCTCCTTTTTTTTATATGCGGTGCTTACTGATTCGCATGGGGAGCAACAATAAAAATGCATGGTTTATCCAATGGTACATTATGGATTCCGCTTTATAAGAATGTGTTTTTTTTTTTCGCTGTTACTACCTTAATATTTAATTACCTGACTTTGATTTCTCTAAAGAACACCTTGGTCATCAAACGAAACACCCATTTGATACAATCATAAATAAAAGAGTCCATTTTTTTATACAAACAAAAGAAGAAGATAGCATCAAAAATCGTTCAAGTATCAATATATTGCATCCATAGATCTCACATGACACACAGTGTGCTGTCTATAAAGAAAATAAGGTTACACTTTAAAACTTTTTTTTTCTTGCTTGGTGAAACACATTTACTTTTTTTTTTTTTTTTTTTTTGTTTAATAAAAATATGGAATCAGAAATTAGTCTTGATGCTAGCCCTGCTCTCATGAGACTACGCAATAAACCAGAAGCACCACAAATTGACTTTTCAGTATTTACTCAAGAAGATGGAACGGTTGTTTCAACAAGAGATCGTGTCATTAAAGGTTTCCTTCGATTCATTCTAGTTTATATATAAGCTTATATACTGCAATATAGATATCCCTGCTCCAGCTGTTGCTTTTCCAACAGATGAAGAGTTTTGGAGTAAAGAAAGACCGGGATTACCTGACATAAAGTTTTTGAAAGACCACTTTTATAGAGAAGGGAGATTGACAGAAGAACAAGCCCTCTTCATCCTCGAGCAGGGAACTGAAATATTAAGGCAAGAACCCAACTTGTTGGAAGTAGGCGCTCCCATCACAGGTAAGCCAACCAAGGTAGATAGAGTCTCGCTGTGTGTATTGACAGTCCACAGTCTGCGGTGATATTCACGGTCAATATTATGATTTAATGAAATTATTTGAAGTCGGAGGTGATCCAGCAAATACGACTTATTTGTTTTTAGGTGATTATGTGGATCGAGGTTATTTTTCAATTGAGGTAAATGGAAGAAAATAACACTGTTGACATGAGAGGGCTCATAAGGAGCGTGTATTAGTGTGTACTTTATTTATGGTCATTAAAGATGTGGTACCCAAACACATTCTTTTTATTGCGTGGAAATCATGAGTGCAGGCACTTGACGGATTATTTTACTTTCAAGATTGAGTGTAAAGAGTCAAAGAGAAAAAGAGATCAATAGTTGCTGACTGTTTCTATAGGTCGTCATAAATACACTGAGAAAGTATATGATGCATGTATGGAATCTTTTTGCTCTTTACCATTGGCCGCTATTATGAACAAACAGTTCTTGTGTATACATGGTGGTTTATCCCCCGAATTACAAACGTTAGATGATTTGAAAAAGGTTAGCAAGTTACTATGAGTCTGCGTGTTTGTGTATATTGACTTGGAATCAGATTGATCGTTTTAGGGAACCACCCACGCATGGATTGATGTGTGATTTACTTTGGGCTGATCCTCTCGAAGAATTTGGTCAAGAAAAGACAAATGAGCTATTTGTTCATAACCATGTCAGAGGCTGCTCTTATTTCTTTAGTTATCATGCTGCCTGTCAATTTTTGGAAAGAAATAATTTGCTATCTATCATTCGAGCTCATGAAGCACAAGACGCTGGGTAAGAATAAAATTGATTTCATCATCTAGAACTGTACTGATTTAATCCTTGTAGTTATCGTATGTATAGAAAAAGTAAAACAACTTCTTTTCCTTCAGTGATGACTATTTTCTCTGCACCCAACTACTTGGATTTGTACAACAATAAAGCAGCCGTATTGAAATATGAAAATAATGTGATGAATATTCGACAATTCAATTGTACTCCACATCCTTATTGGTTACCCAACTTTATGGATGTCTTTACTTGGAGTTTGCCTTTTGTAGGAGAAAAGAGTAAGCGTAGATATGTACACGGATCCATTGTTATTAATGGCTTGTTGGTGTAGTTACTGATATGTTAATTTCTGTCCTGAACGTTTGCAGTAAAGAAGAGTTGGCTGAAGACGATCAATTATTAGAAGAAAAGCCAGTGACAGATGATGCTGAGCAGCGCAGAATAGTCATTCGAAACAAGATTATGGCTGTTGGCAAAATGTCGAGAGTGTTTTCTGTATTGCGTGAGAACTCTGAACGTGTGACAGAGCTGAAATCCTTGTCTCCCACTGGTAAATTACCTTTGGGCACTTTGGCATTGGGCGTAGAAGGATTGAAGACAGGTAAGGACTTGCTGATAGAGGCATAAGGAAATAGGCTAATGATAAGAATACAGCGATTACAACATTTGAGGATGCTAAGCGTTCTGATTTGGAAAATGAACGATTCCCCCCTACACGAGAAATAAAGGAACAGATGATGAAGGAAGAAACGGACAATAAATTACGCTCAGCAGTAAATGAGCAAGACGAAGTAATGGAAGAAGTGGCTGATTCAATGCTAGAGTAAATGGAATCATAACCTTCAGGCGTTCTCTCAGCAATATAGATGTAAATGGAGTGAACGTATATAACAAATGCATACAATTGTAATTTTATTTTTGTAACTTACACAAATAAATAAAAATGAACATAAACATTACAGTCAGGCTTATGGAAATTGGCGCTTTAGCTAAAACTACCTTACATCACTCATATGAATCCGCTATGCTTTGATTTCTATCATTTGAGCCACATATAGTGTTTACAAAGTACAAGTTTTGAGTTACTGGACACTGTTCTAAGCAAGAGTTGGTGTTTGTTAGAGATTAGGCGATCTGAACGTGTGTCGGCATAAAGCTTATTGAACTATTATGGAAAATGGGACTACCTTGCATCACTCATATGAATTTGCTATGTTTTGTCTTCTACCATTTGAGTCAATGCACATTGTTCTAAGCAAGCGTTGGGATTTATTAGAGGTTTGGCAACCTGAACTTAGACCGGTTTAAAACATGTATATAGAGATGTTCAGCAAAAAGATCCACGTTTTACTTTTTTCATACTTTCTCACGTTACACCAGTAAAACTTCTACAAAAAAATGGAAAACATGTTTGCAATTGTTAAACTAAAATATTCATATCCATAAGTCAGCAGCCATTATACATGTTCTTTTTTTTGTTTTTGTAATTGTATGTAAATAACTTGTAATCTTCGACTTTGTTCACTATCAACCCCATAATAAAACCAACAAAAAAAAATACAAGTATATTTTCACAGAGTCAGTTACATTTTATGCAAAGTATATCAAAAGGAAGCATGAAATGAATACTGCTTAAATAGGATCAAAAAATAGACGAAATGATGACAGAACTTGATAATACTTTACAATTATCTCCAAAAGAAACTGAAGTTATACTTAGCTTACAATAGAAAGCTATGAGGGAAAAGCAGATTTTATTATCATTATTATTTATATATATGGAAAATAAAGCGTGGCTCAAGGAGTATGTATCGCATTTTCGGTCTTCGTTTTGCCAACATTGGTGTTTCAGAAAAGTGCATTCTCTGATGAAAAAGATTAAAAAACGTCTTAAAATTTTCTTTTTTTTTTACGAATAGGGGAATTAGGAAATGCAAAAAAATGGTACACACTAAAAAGGAAATGAATAAACATCCACATTTGGGATTTTAATCAGTTCTTGTCTCTTGCTCTCAATGTTTTCTTTCTTTTCTTCTTTATTTTTCGATTTTTTTCTTTTATATTGTTTTAAACAATGAACGGAGTATTTCCTCGTTATTCAATGTCGACCCCTCTATTTACAAAAGTACTGCCTGATATGAATTGTCGTGTTTCATTTGAAGATGATTGTAGTCAAGCAAGTTCTCCTACCATCATTAGTAATAACAGTAACAGTAGTGCTAGTAATGATTACAATCATGACAATAAAAGTAACGATAGAACCGTTGTTCGTCGCCACAGCAATTATTCTGCCATACCTCATCAAAGGATACACAGAAAGCCAGTGCCTTCATTGAATGTTACACTACAACCAACAAAAGATGGTGAAATTGCTGATACTCCTAGTGAAATCACTGCTTACAATCAAGCAAGCCCAGTTCATCAGCCAGTTCAACGCATGGTTGAAAAGAGGCAAAGACGACAATTTCAAGATTTGAATGTTATTCGTCCTATTGAAAAGAAAACTACTGTGGCTGCTAATATGCCTACTTCTACGCTTATCCCCACATTCTGGTATCCTCGAACAGGAAAAGAAAATGAACCTCTGAAGAGAAACATCAGTAAAAAAATTCGAGAATTACTTCAACCGCATCGCACCCAACTTGAGGAGGCTTCAAAAGTTCAGGATGTAAAGGATTGCCAGGTTAGCTTGTGCAGATCAAGAACACCAAGATTGAATTATGATAATAATAACCCATTTCATATTTTGAGGCAAGACCAAGAGAACGTGTATGGACATGTACAAAACTAAACTTCACTTTTTTGATCATTATAGACATACTAGAAATGTAGCTGATAATACAGGTCTCCAATTTCATGAGTCTGACTTTATTCAAATCGATACATATGCATCTACTGTACAACAAAGAGGGCCTTTACTCACCCCAGCCATCCTCTCTCAGAAATTTCTAGTTAGACCCTATCGTAAAGAGCTGTTCAGACTACGTGCCTTATTCATTTGGATCATTCAAAATATAAGACCCGAATATCATCAAAAGAGAAACGATTTGCTTCTATTGCAAAAGCAGCAGGCTTACTTAATGCAGCGTTATCAACAAAGTCAATGCGAGAAAGCGTCCTTGCTCAAACAAAAACTGGGCAGAATCGCTCATGCTTCAGAAGAAGAAAATGATGTGCCATTGATAGATAGATTAGACGCAATGAGTTTATTACAAGAGGAAGCAATACTTTTATCAGCCCATGTGAACGAATCCCCTGAGAAAGTGCTGGAAAAGAGAATATGTAAATCAGCATTTGGTATAGCCCATTTATTTGTTGATATGGCTATATCTGCTGGATTTAAAGAAGCAAAGGTAGTGTATGGGTATTTAAAAGGTTGTTAGGTAAAAAAAGATAAAACCTTAAAAGTCAAAGAAAATAATAGAAAATCCGAAAAAATAGCACCCAAGGATACAATTGATAAAGCCGAGGAAATGTTGCCTATAAACCATGCTTGGTGTGCAGGTAAAACGGAGAAGAAGAAAGCTTGTGTTCTTTGATTTATTCAATCTTCTTTTATTATAGTAAAAATCGAAGGAGAATATAGATTCATTGACTGCTGGCTGTCTTCACCTTTTCATCCTCATAATGAAAACAAGATGGAACCTCACTGGTTCTTGACTTTGCCCTTAGATATGGCGATGACTCATTTCCCAGAGAAAAAGTACGATCAACACCTTTCTCCTTCCATCACGCCTCATGCTTTTTTCAGCTTACCCTATGTTCGAAACACGTTCTTTTGGCATCGAATGCGTGTCTTGAAATACGTTGCACATCAATCGGCAAAAGAAGAAGGCGAAGGCATCATTTATATGAGTATGAAGGTTCAACCGAATGTAAGCTGTTTTGCAGAGATAGAAGCGGAGGATGGTAGTGTTGCTCGGGGATTAGCGCAATGCTTAAAAGATGATAATGACAATCGCTTGTGCAAGATTAAAGCAGTGATGCCTTCTCATCAAACAGAAGGTTGGCTCAAGGTGTATGCTGGTCCAAAAGCAACTCTATCGAACAGTGCTACTTTACCACAAGAGACTATACAAAAAAACCATTATACGCTGGCCATGTGTATTAAAGTCACTGCAGAAAAGCCTAGCACAGGGTTCGACTTTGTGAAGCTCTATACTGATCACAATGAATTTTATATACAAGAACCACAATGTTATCAGCTTTATCCACTTCAGAATTACCGCTTTATCATCAAAGGCACTCGACTCGATTACAAAGCGACTCACCATAAGTTGGCTATCAAGAGTCCAGGAGGAAAATTACATAAGCTGATGTACCAGCCTCAAGATCAAGTATACGAAGCAATGGTTAAAGTATCAGAAGCAGGTAAATGGTCACTTATTTGTTTACTGCATCATACCGGTGGTTGGTATACTGTTGCTGAATGGCGTTGCTCGATACCTGAATAAAAAAGAATACAATTTCTTCCTTGTATCTGTGTAGGCTGTAGTTTTATAAAGATAGGAAGAATTTCAATGTGTGTGTGTGTAATCTTTTATCTTTTTGTCAAATCATATTTTCGTATTTATATGATATGTGATTGGCTCAAAATTAGGTTTGACAGAGAGGAGATTGTCAATTTCATCTTTTTCTTTTTTCACATAAAAAAATGGGTAAAAAAAAAAGTGTGCTTTGCCATTTCGACATGTCCACATAATGACAAACTTAAACCTTAGATACATTTGAGTACCTCGAAAAGACACTGTCTGAGAGAATTATGTTCCTTGATGGTGCTATGGGAACCATGGTTCAACGCTTGAAGCTTGAAGAATCGGATTTTCGAGGTCAGAACAATAAAGCTGATTAGATTTTTTAAATCTAACAGAAAATTAAAAAACTTAGGACAAGAATTTTTGGATTGGCCAACTGATTTAAGGGGAAACAATGATTTGTTGACCTTGACTAAACCAGATGCCATCTATCATATCCATCGTCAGTATCTTGAAGCTGGAGCTGATATGATAGAAACAAACACATTCAGTTCAACATCAATTGCTCAATTAGATTATAGCTTAGAGAAGTATGCTTATCGTCTGAACAAAGAAGGCGCTGCACTTGCTAAAAAAGCATGTGAAGATGTAAGGAATTGTGTTGCTTTTATATGAGAGACTGAATGTGATGTTTTTTTTTTTGGTTAGGTTACAAAAGAAACTGGCATTCGTCGATTTGTCTGTGGTGCTATCGGTCCAACAAATCGTACCTGTTCAATTTCACCCTCCGTCGAAAATCCGGCCTATAGAAATGTTACGTTTGATGAGCTCGTTACTGCTTATTCTGAGCAAGTGCGTGGATTGTTGGATGGCGGATCAGATATTTTATTGGTTGAGACTATTTTTGATACATTGAATGCAAAGGCGGCTATATTTGCTATTGATTTGGTGTTTGAAGAAGACAAGTAAGTCAAAAGATGTTTTGGTTCACATCCAATCTAATGTCTTCTTCTACGTAGTCGACCCAAGGTTCCCATTTTCATTTCAGGCACCATTGTTGATCAAAGTGGACGAACTTTGTCCGGACAGACTGGTGAAGCATTTGTTACTTCCTTAAACCATGCAAGACCGGTAGCCTTCGGTTTGAATTGTGCCCTAGGTGCAGAACAAATGAAGCCCTTTGTTCAAAATATCAGCAGATTTACCGATGCTCACATCATTTGTTATCCCAATGCTGTAATTGAAAAAAAAAAGAGATAGAAAGAAAAGATGAAAAGCGTATTCTGACTATTGGCTTTTATGTCTAGGGTTTACCAAATGCGATGGGTGAATACGATGAAAGCCCTGAAGCCATGGCCAAAAACGTTGAACCGTTTGCGAAAGAAGGCCTTGTCACCATTGTTGGAGGTTGTTGTGGTACGACACCAGACCACATTAAAGCAGTTGCAGAGGTATGCAGACAATACAGCCCACGACGTAAGCCTGCAAGCAAGCAAGACGTCATGTTGCTCTCTGGCCTTGAAGTTCTTCGCGTGAATGAAACAACAGGTTTTGTCAATGTCGGTGAGCGTTGTAACGTGGCTGGATCTCGTAAATTTTGCCGTCATATATTAAAAAACGAATATGAAGAAGCGCTTGCTATTGCTCGTGCCCAAGTAGAAAGTGGTGCCCAAGTGGTTGATGTGAACTTTGATGAAGGTCTTTTGGACGGTAAGGCGGCTATGACCAAGTTTTTAAATATGCTTGCGTCTGATCCTGACTGTGCTCGTGTTCCTCTCATGGTGGACTCTTCAAATTTTGCTGTCATTGAAGCTGGTTTACGTTGTGCGCAAGGTAAATGTATTGTTAATTCAATTTCTCTTAAAGAAGGAGAGGAAGAGTTTATCAAGAAGGCAAAAATAATCAAACGATTTGGTGCTGCTGTTGTCGTGATGGCTGTAATTATATTTACTTTATCTTGTATACCCAACTCAATTTCTTTTTAACCTAGTTTGATGAAGTTGGCCAAGCTGCTGAAGCGGATAGAAAGGTCGAAATCTGTACGCGTTCTTATCGTATTTTGGTAGACAAAGTTGGGTAAAGTAATAGGATGATGAACTAGTCTACTCGAGATTGTTAATGTCAATATAGATTCAACCCTTATGATATTATTTTTGATCCAAACATCCTTACTATTGCTACCGGCATGGGTAAATGAAAACAAAATACATGACTTGATCGATTATATACTAAGTCCATTGAAAAGAGGAGCACAATAATTATGCTGTTGAATTTATACAAGCATGTGAAACCATCAAGAAAACCTTGCCAGGTGCAAAAGTCAGCGGCGGTGTCTCTAACTTGTCTTTCGCATTCCGTGGTATGGACAAAGTCCGTGAGGCTATGCATTCTGTTTTCCTTTATTATACCGTCAAAGTTGGCATGGACATGGGAATTGTGAATGCTGGTTTCTTGACTGTGTATGATGATATTCCCAAAGACCTTCTTCAGCTCTGTGAGGATGCTGTTTGGAATCGTGATCCAGACGTGACAGAAAAACTATTAGAATATGCCAAAGCGCACTCGAAAGACGCAAAAAAGGACGAAGATCAAGAAGAATGGAGAACTTGGGCAGTAACTGAACGTATTACTCATGCCTTAGTGAAAGGTATCATGAAGTTTATCGTTGAGGATACTGAAGAAGCACGCTCAGATAAGGAAAAGTATCCTCGTGCTTTGAACGTCATTGAGGGCCCTTTGATGACAGGCATGAATGTGGTTGGTGATCTGTTTGGTAAAGGTAAAATGTTCTTGCCTCAAGTCATTCGTTCTGCTCGGTAATGAAAGAAAATCAGGACTACTAATTACGCATTTTACTAAAGTTCATGTCATGATCATTAGTGTAATGAAGAAGGCTGTTGCTCATTTAGTTGAATACATCAAGCTTGAAAAGGAAGCTGATATGGCGCTTTCAGGAGAAACAGAAATAAAAGGAAATGGTACTATTGTCATGGCCACAGTAAAGGGAGACGTGCACGATATCGGAAAGAATATTTGTGGGGTTGTGCTTGGCTGTAACAACTACAGAGTTATTGACTTGGGTGTGATGGTGCCTTGTGATAAAATCATCAAAACGGCCATTGAGGAAAAAGCAGATGTCATTGGCCTTTCTGGTCTGATTACACCCTCTCTAGAGGAAATGGTAATTGTTGCCAAGGAATGTGAAAAAGCTGGTATCAAAATTCCTATCCTTATCGGTGGTGCGACTACCAGCAAAATGCATACCGCAGTAAAAATTGCCCCTCAATACTCTTGTCCGGCTATTTATGTTCTTGATGCCTCTCGAAGTGTCCCTGTGGTTGCTAGTCTGTTGGATGATAATTTGAAAGAAGAGTTTGCAGAAGATATCCGAGATGAATATGAAGAGATGCGTGAGGAATACTATGAAGGCCTGGAAGAACGTCATCTGCTGAGTATTGAAAACGCTAGAGAAAAGAAGTTAAAGATTAACTGGGCCCTTAGCCCTCCACCAAATAAGCCCACCTTCCTTGGTACTAAAGTATACAACAATTATCCGTTAGAAAAGCTTGTGGATCATATCGATTGGAACCCATTCTTTCAAGTATTCCAGCTTCGAGGTCGATACCCTAATAGAGGATTCCCCAAGATCTTTGATGATGAGCACGTTGGTCCTGAAGCGAAGCGTCTCTACGATGATGCACAAGAAATGCTAAAGACGATTGTTGATAAAAAGCTTTTAACTGCTCGTGGTATTGTTGGATTTTATCCTGCACATGCTGCTGGTGATGACATTTTGATTTATAAAGATGAAGACCGTGAGGAGGTATCTGCCGTATTTTATGGATTGCGCCAGCAAGCTGAAAAGGAAGTAGATGAGCCCTATTACTGTTTATCTGATTTTGTTGCCCCAAAAGAAACCGGTATCCCTGATTATCTTGGTATGTTTGCAGTCAGCACAGGTTTTGGATGTGATGAACTCGTTGAGCAGTATGAAAAGGATGGAGATGATTATAACAGCATCATGGCTAAAGCGTTGGCGGATCGTCTAGCAGAGGCTTTTGCTGAATTGCTTCATGAAGAAGTACGTAAAGTTGAATGGGGTTATGCTTCAGAAGAGCATCTTTCTTCGTCAGAACTGTTTTCTGTTCGTTATCAAGGTATTCGTCCCGCGCCTGGATATCCTTCACAGCCAGATCATACGGAAAAGAAAACCATGTGGGATTTGGGGCAAATTGCTGAAAAAACAGGTATTACCTTGACAGAATCACTTGCTATGGATCCACCTGCAAGTGTGAGTGGCTTGATTTTTGGACATGAACAAAGTAAATACTTTGCTGTTGGAAAAATTGAAAAAGATCAAATTGAAGACTATGCTGAACGTAAGAAAATGGATGTTCCAACTGTTGAGAAATGGTTAGGTACCATTCTCGCTTATGACGCGTAGAATTGAAGATGAACAGAATGAAGCTCTTTATTTATTCATATTTAGAAAATGAAGAAAAATACATATTCCTTTATCTATTACCAATCATTAGCTTGCTTCTTTACATATTTGGGTGCTTTTAAGGACTTTTTTAACATCTGAGTTGACACTGCTATATTCACCCAACCAAAAAACAAAAAAAAAAAAGAATCGCTTGTTTGATAGGCAAAATATTGACGTTTGTGTGTCATGAATTATTAGGATAAATATACAGAATGAATTTGTCAAAAGGGACACTGAACGAAGAGTCTCTGATAGTGCGAAACAAAACTTGATTTCTTTGTGTGACGTTGGCATTAACAAAAGAAATCATTCGAAACTTTACGCTCTTTTTTTTTCGTACTCTTGATTACTTTTCATGTCGTTTCTCGGATTACGTACCAAAGCTGCGCTTTGGCCGTTGAGAAGCAATGTTTCATACAGCTTTAATCGACAACTCATTCAACCATGTTCCATTCGCCCTTCAGTCCGCAGCTACTCTTCTTCACCTATCAAATATCGACCTCCACTTACAGTTGCGGATGGATACAAGCGATTTGGAAATAATTCGAGAGAGCCTTTTTACTTGTCAAAAAGACTTTGGGTATTTACTG
Organism: Rhizopus delemar RA 99-880; assembly: GCF_000149305.1. Classification (NCBI taxonomy): domain Eukaryota; kingdom Fungi; phylum Mucoromycota; class Mucoromycetes; order Mucorales; family Rhizopodaceae; genus Rhizopus; species Rhizopus delemar. The sequence continues at coordinate 1,932,163 of NW_027137834.1, forward strand.
CTACAGGTGTAATAATATATGGTGGTTATTACGTTACCCATTTAGAAAAAGTACCTATTAGTGGTAGATTGAGATTTATGAGCATTACGCCAAAGCAAGAAGAAGGTATACTTGATCAACTTTATGAACATGTACTTTTTTCACTAAAAAATAGAAAACAACTCTAGCCATGGCAGTTATGGCATATAATGATGTAATGCGTCAGTTTGGTAGACGCATCTTACCACCGAATCATCCTTATACTCTGTTTGTAAAGAAAGTTGCTAAAAGACTAGTCAAAGTGTCTGGATTAGAAAACATGAAATGGGAGTTTTATGTTATAGATTCACCTGAAAGAAAGTAAGCGAAATGAGAAACTTGTGCATAAAAAGCATAAATATTAATTCGTCTTTTTAGTGCATTTGTTCTCCCAGGTGGCAAGGTATTTGTGTTTACTGGCATTCTACCCGTTGTCAAAAATGAAGGTAAAAAAAAAAAAAACGCTTCTTTTTGGGCTATAACTTACTTTGTGTGTAGATGGAATGGCAGCCGTCCTTGGTCACGAGATTGCTCATCAACTTGCTCGCCATAGTGCTGAAAAAGTCAGTTTTACGAAAATCATTCTAGTATTAATAATGACATTGCAACTTTTTGGAGTGGATACTACATTCCTATTCAATCAAGTCACCATGAACTATTTGCTGATGAGTCCGTTTTCTCGTAAATGTGAAACAGAGGCAGATCTGATAGGACTGCAATTGATGGCGCAGGCTTGCTTTGAGCCTAGAGAATCGCTTGAAGTATGGAAGCGTATGTCGGCTATAAGTGAACATGACATTCCTCAGTTCTTGAGCACTCATCCCAGTCATGAAAATCGTATTCAGCGTCTTAAAAAGGAGGTAAATCATTTATAGCATTTGAAATTATAGCCATCTTATTTCTGTATATACTAGATGCCTGTGGCCTTACAGAAGCTGGAGGAAAGTGATTGTTCAACTGAGGTTGGATATTTAGCCGATATGTTTAGAGAAGCGCGAGTGCGGTGGTAATTAATTAACTTAGAATAATAAATAATGCAATATGCTTCACTTAATTTTGTATTAATTGATATATTTTACGAGAAAAGGATTATTTAACTTGAAAAACATGATTTTATCAATTCAGTTAAAAAAAAAACTATGGGTAAAGGTAGCTTTTTTTTTTATTTTGTTATGAAGAAATGTAGCAAAAAAAAGGGGGGATGAATGATATAAGGGAATAGTTATAAGCAAATGATGATTGTTTAGTCAATTGTGATACGTTTTTTGTTTTCATTGTTAGCCTTAGGAAGAAGTATCTTTAAGATACCATTTTCATAAGAGGCCTTGATGCCAGAGGAGTTAATAGGATCAGGGAAACTGAAAGATCTCTGGAAGCTTCCAGATACTCTTTCATTTACCCACCATTTAGGAGATGTGGACTTGACATCCTTAGATTCAGCTGTAGTTTGCTCTTGTTCTTGATTTGAGGAAGAAGATTCGCGACGATGTTCAACTGAGCCGCTCAAAAGCAGAGTGTGATCATCAGTGAGGTCAATATGAATATCCTTCTTGTCATAACCAGGCAATTCAGCTTGTAGTTCATAACCTTCAGGTGTCTCACTGATGCTGGTAGCAGGGTAGCGAGACACAGAACCAATAGAACTACCTGCGGAGCGCAAAGAACGACGGGCATTGTCAAAGAAGCTTGGATCATCCATGAGAGAAATAGCACGGTGCATGTCACGGAAAGCGTCATTAAAAAAGCGGTTTGTAAGAGCCATAGTTGATATAATTGTTAATATATAAACTGAGGAACTCTTTGCTAGAAAGAGGGAATGCGTATTTATATATCTTTTGTCAAGGAATAATCGAGAAATATAAACTTTCTGAGTTTCCTTTTATGGTAAAGTTTATGCAACGAGTAGAAATTTCGAGTAGCAACTTGAATTTACATGAAACTTACAGTCATTTCAAAAAGTAAAGTTACACTTAAGAAATGTTTGTCGTCCAAAAAATCCTTCTGTACAAGAATGCTGAACTTTACATTTGTAATTATCATATAAAAAATTTCTTAATATTTTACCTTTTATATAAATAAAACGGTGGTTTCTTTTTTTGAAGTAAAAACCAAAGTGCTTCTACGAGACAATAAAGTATTCATATTTGTACAGTCCAAAAATAGGTCAAACATTATTACAAAGCTTCTGAAAGTATTTTTGGGAAGAAGAAAAAATCAGGTAGTTACCGTACTCTTGAAGAGAATCGTAAATTTTTTTTTTAAATTACATTGATGAGAATCTTTCTGCTGTTTTAATTGAATTAATAGGCCACTTAATGCAGGACTGCATGTTTCAATGTTTCGGTAGTATTGTTTATAGCTTCATTACAATTCAGTATAACCTATACATTAAGTAAATATAATACCCTTCTTTGGAAAGAAATAGTGAAGAAAAAAAAAATTCAAAAACGGTATAATTGGATTCAAAAGTGGCAGCAAACTGACTTGGGCTTTACAACAAATTGGGTCTTTCAAAATGAAACAGCTTTTCATATTAATGTGAAACGAAGCATGACTTGGACAAAGAAAGGAACTCTTGCAATAGTTGCAATACCTAAACGAAAACAAATACAACATCGATTTTAGATGCAATCTTTGCAACTAGATTAATTAATGTTAGTTTGAGAGTTCCAAAGCGTATATATATATATATATATATAAACCTTGGTCGTGAAACTGAAGTTTATAGCACTGGAAGTCAAAGTGTTTGGCACAGAAGGGTTTATTTTGTTTAAGGATTTTTTGGATATTACTAAATATCGACCATGGCTGTTTAATTTTTTACATATAAAAAATGACCACAACACTTTAAAAAGACGAGAATTATTTTACGATTTATAAAAGTATAGGATCATAATAAAGTCGATTATTAGATAATGAAGAAGACAAACGCTTCAAGTTATTAAGATGTTTTGGAATTAACAATGCAACCATTCAATTCAATTGAGCATTGCTTTATTCTTTTTGTTATTTAAACAATCTATAAAAATATTGAAAAAAAAAAATGATGTACAATATTCTTTCATTTATATAAATCCAGATTTATCTTATTATTTCTTTCAATCGAATAGCTTCATTTGACTATTAGATAAAAAGTAGCATAAATGAATTTATTAACCTACATTATTATCATTGTTTCGTTGAATTTATCACTGAAAACATAATTATTCATTGCTTAAGTTTTCATCATATCATGTGCTCGAGATATTTTTTCTAGTAACAAAATAAAGCAATAACACAACTTCAACTGTCAATAAGCTGCCCCTTTCCTGTTCCTCATACAGTAAAAGCATTATTAATGGGAATATGCGCATGATCTTTATTAATTTACTATTTTACGTGTTCATTGCGGCTGCCTTAGTCGTCTGTTGGTTCTGCTTCTTGATATGCTGTTTGAAGGCTGTTTTTGAATTCATGCTTGTCTAATTCTTCAACAGTGCGTACATGTAAGAATTCAATTGTTTGTAAACAGATAAAGCTTTTATTACGATAATAAAAGACACTTTCTTTAATTTTGTGAATCCCAGAGTTATGTCATCTCCAAACCGATTAAATACCTTGTAAGTCTTAATATTCAGCATGTCCATTCGTTATTTTAGACAAAAAGCTGATTCGAACAAGTCCAAATTATATAAAAAAATATACAAAATGCTATCAAATAAGGATGTCCAAGAAAATAATTAAAAATCATCAGAAGTAGTCGTGATTCAATATTTTTAAACTTATTTTCTTTTATTATGAGAATTATCAGTGCTTTCAATAGTAGCTTTATAGTGTCACTGGTTCATAATGAATGTGAATGTAAACAGACTGTATCCTTTTTTATATTTTTAATTCTCAGAGATATCTTCATTAGGATTCTAAAGCAAGCGTTTGTTATATGGCCATTGTTCATATACTTAAGGTTGAAAGAGTTTGATTATCCTAAATCGACAAGAAAACTATCAAGTAGATAGGACAATGATGAAAAGTAAAGTGAAGGCCAATCCATTCAAACAAAACAAACCGCTGCAGGAGATGGGAAATTGTGAATCAATATGCATACTTCGTATAACCATGGCATTCTTTAAATACATGCCAACATGCATCTGTTTTCCAAAAATAGAATTTTAACTGACAAGCAAGTTAGATTCATTTCTTGTTATCGAATACTGAATCTTTAATTTTGTTCACTTGCTTTATAAAAAAAAAAAAAAAAAGAAACATATGTTTTCGATTTTTATAAACCTGCAATGGATAGACTAGGTGGTCTTGGTGTACTTGAACCATGAGTTCAACAATATGTTCTTCAACTGCGATGGATGACCCCACTGTTAAGCAATGTTCCGGATGGCCCTCTCGCAGTCTTCTGGTCTTCTAGACAAATTCGCGAATCATCAGTGCTTCCTCGCTTGGCAGATTATTTGCTTCATCACTTACAGGCTGTGGCTTCCTCTACTCCGCGTTCGTGGCCGTTGGACGATTATCAACTTTCTTTCCTTTTTCCAGATCTCCGTCCGACCGTGATACGATCTCACCACAGTCCTTTCTACCTATTATTTAAAGCTGTGGACATATTGCCTTCGGAGTATCAGTCAGTGGCGCCTAACGCAGCGACTTGCCTTCAATGATCTGACTCCGGTGCGCTTAGTAAGTCACCTGTTGATCCAATTCGACGCTCGTTGACTCAACTGCGGTTGTCCATCTCCTATGTCCTTGAGGCCCCCCATCAGCCTTCTCTGTATGTGTACCAATTTGGAGATGACTGTGTATCCCTATCTCGCTCGCAGATTTCTACATCTTGTTCGGGGAAACAAAATTATCCTTTCTTCATTCCTGGTTCATCCTTTCATTCTAGTTCATATAACACCTCTAGAACCTCACCCGTTTACACCAGATCAATCGAATGAGGTAGACGCCACGCCTTTTCTTAAGACTTTCAACTTGATCTCTTCTGGCTCTGTTGGAATTCTTTCTTCAAAGATATATCAAAATCGCTGCATCGCTGATGTTAATCCTCCAACCCAAAAATATCCTCTTCCTCACAAGAACGGACTTTATTTTGGAAAATCCCACTTATCTCTGCCTGCCGAAACGTTTGGTATCGACTCTACATCGAAAGATCCTTCATCGCTCTCTACTCATCCATTTGATCCCTGCTAACTTTCCATTTGTTACTTGTTCCGTCTGTAACTCTGGCACTGACACATTTGAACATTTTATTTATCAATGCCCCAAGAAATGGCAAGTTTGGCAGAGGACTTGAGATGATTATTCTCGTCTTGTTGTGGCTACGCCAATACAAGTAGAAAGCGCTTTATTTACTTTATTATTTCCTCCTGAAATTGTTGTACTTTTCCCGTCTCTCTGGACATCATTATTGGTTATACTCTACTTTCCATATGGAAGGCTCATGGAACTCTATCTAACAAGCAACCTTTCTTTCCTTCCTCTGTCTTTCAAAACGTACACAAACTTATCCGTCAATCATTCCGTGAAACTCTTTTACAAGATGATGTCGCTCACCAGGCGTTTCCCCTGTTTTCTTTAGAATAAGCATCTCGCAATCTGGCTCATCGTTTCCCCAAAAGACAAGCAATCTCAACAACTCTACCAAAAAAAAATATTTAAAGCCCAAACAATTTAGTCTGTCACATCAATAAACTTGAGATTTGTCTCCATATATATATAAAAGAAAGAAGGGATGTTACATGTGCTCAAACAAAGCAGTTTTATTTTGCATCTAAAACTTGAAGGATGTCCATTTAACTTAAAGGATATTACTCGAATTGTACAAACTTACAAAGCCGGCGGCTTCAATTCAAAAAATTTGTTTATCAGAGCAAAAATAACTTTGCCATTCGATCCTAGTCCATGCTGATAAACCTGGGTTTCATTTCTTATATAGAGAGAGTTAGTATGATGCGTTTGACATGGGCAAAAAAAAAAAAAGAGCTGATATTATCTAATCAAACAGTGATGTGTTTCAAATGAAACTTTTTTGTTTGATTGGGCTTTCCCTTACACCAGCGGAGAGGACATTTACTAAGCTACCTATCAAAACCGTGTTTTGGATAAAAAGTGCTTTTGTTGCAAGTTTAATTGTAGAGGCACTAGCGCTTTCTATTTTTATGCCGACTGTTTTGTATGCAATAATAACTTTAGGAGGTTTAATTTATGAAATCTTTTGACTTTTTTAGGCTTGAAGAACAACTAAAGACAGCACGTCCCAAAAAGAAAAAAAAGAAAAAAGGGGAGAAAAGTTTTGATTTCAAAATGTCATTCTATTAATGGGATTTCGAGTGTTACAAAATGATGATCAACCTATTTTATAGTAATAATTTATTCCACTTTGCTGAAATAAAGATTGGACAGATAAATGTTCCAAAATAATCGAATAAATTTAAAAAATATCGTTCCATATCTATTGATAAAATATTTCTTGAATGCCATAAGCCATTCATTTAAATAAAAAAAAATTCTTGATAGGTCTTTAATAGAATTGGTAATTCTAAAACCAATCCCTAATACAGCTTTGAATTCATACATATGCTGTACACTTATTTCTTGACATGGTGGGAAAAAAAAAAAATGTTTTGATATTTCATCAGTTTTCCTTTACTCTTTGTTTTCCCGCACATCTGTTTTTTTTTTGTTTAAAGATTCATCCTGGTTTGTTCTGTTTCGTATGCTATAATGCTTATCCAGGCAATTTAGTGAGTAAAGTAGCATCGAATAAGAAAAGTGACACAGGGTTAAACTGTGATTGAAATGAAAACAAGGTTTAATAAGCGACAAAGAATAAAATGAGAAAGAGAGAGAGATCAGAGCGAGTAAAGGGTGTTATCTTTTATATATATTTAATCTCATTTATATCTTTTTCTTTCTCTCTCTTTTCCTTCTTAAGCTTATACTTTTTATCTCTTTTTCTTTCTTGTTTTTACTTCTCTAACAAAAGTCATTCCTTATTCTTTTTTTTTCTTCTTTTTTCTTTTTTGCTAATGAGGGCCAATGCCAAGTTGATTGTTAGCTTAATTAAGCGAATAGAAGTTCGAGTAAATTAAATTTTCTGATAAAGAACTTACATGATATTTGATTGTCTGACAACTGTTTCTTTTTTTTTTTCAGCTACCAATAAATAACACCGGAGCGACTATTGAGAGCTTAGAACAGGATGTATTAACACAACAAACGGGTAAGTTTAGTATCCCGGGAAAGAGATATGAGAATTTACACTTCATACAACAGTGGCCGCCATTATTGAACTATCAATCCATAAATTGTCTGTGGTTGTTAACCAACTTGCGCTTGTGTTAGAATTAATTTCCAAGGTGACCAAAAAAGAAAAGAAAAAGAAAACTAAGGCTGTGCATTAATTAAAAAAGCGTCTTTAGACTGTCCAAACCTCTACAATCGATGACGCCTCTATTCCTTCCGATATCATACAATCTCAATTGTTTATTGTTCGACTTTTATCTGCTTGTTTACAGTATCACTGGTCTTGGTACAAGAAACACATAGGAAGAATATCTCGTGAAGCAAACATCACAGAGGAAGCAGTAGCCGCAGCGGCAGCGGTAGGCGCTTATACAGACGATACATCAACCCCGCCCAAGGAAGAAGAGGAAATTGCACTTGATCCACCGCCCTTGGATGAAGCACTTGTATCGTTCTTATTGAATTTAATGGGGCGTTTTTTAAATCAATTACATGTCATTGAAGAGCGCAATGATCAATTATTAGCATTTGAACAAACCAACGAGATAGCAGTAGCAAATAGAATAGATACGCAATTAATGGAATATATACGTGAGGTTTACAACACTTCGGGTAAAGTGTTGTGTTATATCAGTGCCAGCAACTGGAATTCTTTTTATGCAAAAATTAAAAACACTGTCAATATCTTGGCAGCTACTAACGAAAATTCAGAGTCAAATCCTCCTGAAATCAGAATTCTTTCCTTTACAAACCTAAATACATCGAAATTACGTACTATTCTAACAGGTAAAAAAAAATGAAAAACGGCTTTCTTGATATGTATTTAACCAAGAAAAATAGAATTTAGTCCCTATTTCTTAAACATGAAGATAAATGGTAAATTATTATTCGCAAAAATGTTAAGAATTGCTATTTGGAATTGGATCTCTGAGAAACCACATCAATTTTCTGATATTTGCAAGAGCAGTAAACCAACTCTGACTGGATCTGAGATTCTTTTTGACATGTGCAATGTTGCAGCAGATAGCTCTCGTAAAAAAGCAGTGTTATGGCCATTACAAACCATCCTTTTAATCCTATCACCCGACCTTTTTGTACAAGCATTTTTAGACGATAAAGGTTTACAAAATCGAAGGGTGAGAAAACGAAAGGAAAAAAAAAAAGGCTGAGTTCTCCCACAGCTAAATTTATATTTTCTAATACTAGACTGGATTCCCTCGACAATTAAAAAGCGCCTTGGACTCTATAAGAACACAGGAGATCGCTGCTACGTGTTATGTTGATCTGTGTAAAGCAGCTTCATTTATTGCACCCAACGATGACACAATTTTACGGCATATCGCAGAAGATATCGAAGATCAATTACGTGAAAAAGTATGGGACTTTTCCCGTTCCTCAGCTTTGGACACACTTTCTTCTAGTTTAGGTTACACTATCAATCAACAAAACTTGATTTCCAACTATTTGTTGACTCAATTACGACTCAAGCCGTCTAAAACACTTTGTACTCTCGTACCCACTCTATTAGATGACAATGCTCCTCTCATGTTTAAACAGGCACTTGTTGATGCCTGCTTGGGCATTGCGTCAGAAGAAAGAACATTACCTTGGAACCCAACACTTAAATCAATGTATGACTCTATTTGCACACCATTACGACATATATTTATACAAACGGTTCAAGTTGAACTGTCTTCAAGATCAGAAATATCCAGCATCGGATCTAAAAAAGCAAATAGCAGCGGCGATAAAAGATTGCAGAGCACAACAGGTCTAGTTCAAAGCATGCTCAAATTGTTTCGCATGGACCCTTATTGCGCATTGATGGTAAGACAAATGTGTGCTACGCGTGTGAGGCGGACATGTAAACTAATGATACTAAAAAACAGGGAAATAAGACAAGAGTAGAGGAAAACACATTATTAGTCACATCAATGACAAATTTGATGAGGCATCAAGATCATCGTGTAAGACGTGCTGTCGTTGATTGTCTAACTCAGCTGCATGATCCTTCAATCATTGTTCATTGGGGGCCAAGTGAGACAGTCATGGCTAATTTTTGGAAGATTTCGTGTCAAGCAGTTTTATCAATTGCACGGCAGATACTGGATATCACTCGACAAACAGAACCATCCATGAAGATTCTTTTGGACTTGCTAGCAAATATTTTGGATGCAAGGACAACTTTTTTGACAGATATTTCGGTAAATAAAGTAGTTTGGCACCTGTATGTATTCAGCACTGAGCTCAATCTATTTATAGGAAATGGCCATTACTGAAGAGCTCTGTGATGCTCCTGAACGCAACCAAACGATGGTCACACTTGAAATTGCTTCGCTAGTCTCATTATGCTCACCCACTCCAGAAATATGCTCAAAGGCTATTAGGTGTTTAGGCTACTTGTGTAAAGAATCAAAAATAATAGACAAGGACAACTTAATCATAGAGTCGTCCTTAAGAAACAGTCAAAGTATGATTGCATTCAGATACAACAGTGAAATCTACGAAGGATTATGCTCTGAAGAGCCAGCAACAAAAGGCTCACGCAAGCAACTGTTTGTAGGCAAAAAAGCACAGCAGAAAAGAGTGAGAAAATATCTAAGAATGATCACAGTGCCGACACCAGGTAGTCTTTTGGCTTGGGAAGAAGTTTGGAAGAGATGGAAGATTTTAACGCAAATTGTAATTCGTTATGGTACTGATACTTTCAGGGACTTGAACGACATTGTTGTTTCCTCTACCACCTCCACCTCTACCAAAAAAATTGGAGGCTTGGTAAGACACGAAAAATTGAGAGGGCCATCTGCTAAATCCTCAACAGCCACCGTCGGTGCAGCACTTCCCTTTCCGGCACCTATCAGCCGAAAGGAAGTTGATGACGGAAAACAGACAGAGTGGCAGAATTATACTGGATTTTTGGCTGCCTTGGGAGGTAGTCGATTAACAGCCGAAATGGAGGAGGAAAACATTCAAGATGAACTCAAAAAAAGTAAAGCTGGAGATCGCATTGGATCGCCTGTTAAATCAGCAATATTAATTGAGAAATTTGTTGTTGAAATGGTTGAATTGCTTACTTCAGATAATGTGGTCGTCAGAGAGACGGTTAAGGATACCTTGGGAGGTGACCTTTCACCTTCCTTGTATGTCATCCTTTTCCAACAAATGGAAAGCGTGATGAGCAAATGCCTTAATACTGATGGCGAGATACTGTGCAGTAGTACCAATACGTTGTTTGTGGAGCAATCGGTGCTAGTTATAAAGATGATCCTTGACCGATTGACTGAAAATGATTATTTGCTTAGTGTTGATTTTGGTACGCTTGCTCTTCATTTTGCCAACTATATCAATCGTTTGCCTCGCGACAACTACACAACAATGCGTATAATGATCATGATGTGTCATCTCGTTGAAGTGCTTATGTTGAAAAAGGATCAGGTTGTGATACGTGATGATGTCCGAGTTAAGAATAAATTGCTTGAAATTATTATAGAATGGACAAGTGCCTTCAATCTGGTAAGCTCTTTTTTTTTTTATTAAAAAGAACATATGTATAACCTATTTCTCCAATGCTAGTTTGTTGCTAGTAATTCTACATTGGAAACAAACAACTTGCAAAACAAGGAAGTTCAACGAGACTTGGATCAGATTTGCTTAAAGGCCATTGTCGCTCTATTATCGAAGCTTCCACTACAAACAGCAGAGCAATCCCGTGAAGTAGACAGAGCGACCAGCAAGAATAGACTGTTTCAAAAATACTTTTCGTTTTTCACACAATTGTTAGACAGATGTCACAGACAAGAAGTACAATCGTTTTCATTTACATTTGTTTGATCTAATCATATTGTTTTCCTGTAGGCTGAAGTGGGCCAAAATGTAAATAGTCCATATGCAACCACATTGACATTTAAAGCCAATCTTCCCGTCAAACAGGCAGATACCTATTGGGGGCCTCTCAAGGAGTCAACAGTGAATGCCATATCAAATTTATTGAGTGCTAATGTAGAGGTAGGATTAAGGTCTACTTTAGCTATGGGATATCATGAAGATTCAAGAACAAGAAGTGCTTTTATACAAGTCTTGTCCAACATTCTTAACCAAGGTGCTCAATTTGATACATTGGCTGAAAACATCATGTTGGATCGATACGACAAATTAGTCGAGGTAAAAAAAAAAAAAAAAAAAAAAAAAAAAAAAAAAAAAAAAAAAAGTGTATTCACGTATGTATTGCTAATTTAAAAATAATGTATTTAGTTACTAGTTGAGTCAGATATGGAAATCGCTTTATCTCTTTGCGATGTATGTCCAACGGGAGATGCTGCTGGTGTGGCCGAAGTCCTGCTGGAGGCATTTGAATCGAGAAACAAGGTCTTGCCGCTTTTAAAAGCTGTCATAGAGAAGGAAGTCGGTTCTGCTGGTAAGATTTAATGAAGTAAAAGAAGTACAGGTAGCTAAGACATAGAATAGAGCAAGAATCGACCCTGTTTCGAGGAACAAATATGGCAAGCCGAATATTGTCTACATTTGCAAGAAATACTTGTATGGATTATGTAAGAACGACTCTTCAGCCTGCTTTGGAGTTAATCAACGCTTTACCTGAAGAAGAGCTGACATGGGAAATGGACCCAGTAAAGGATGCATCCGTAGAAATCATCATGAAAAATAAGCGAAATGTTTGTAAGGTGACTGAAATACTCTTGGGTGCTATCTGTAAATCTGCTTCAATTGCTCCTAGGTAAGAAGAAAAACATGGTTAAAAAAATCCTAATCTCTATGGACAGAATGTTTCGCCAGGAACTGGCTTTTCTGGTAAATGCAGTGAACAAAAGATTTTCAGATGCAGCCAAGACACAAGTAGGAGGGTTTGTATTTTTAAGATTGTTTAATCCAGCCATTCTAACGCCTGAAAACTCTGGAGTATCTAAACAAGCCTTACCAAAATCTAAAAATACGAAAAAGATCCTGCTGCAAGCAACTCGACTCATGCAGAATTTAGCTAATAACGTCATGTTTGGCGCCAAAGAACCCCACCTTATTTCACTCAATGACTTTATTACAAACAATCTATACAGAGTAGCCAACTTTCTACGCGAAATAGCCGCAGTACCTTTGGAAGAAGTTCAAGATACCCCTGTTGTCCGTCTAGAAACCTTGACTCACATGAAGTTGCACAGATACATGTCTGAAAACCTTGACAAGATCTCTCGCGATCTATCCTTACGACGATCTCGTGCACCTAATGAAACACAAAAGATCTTGGAACTGAAGCGTACCATGGAGAATTTTTCCAATTTGCTTGGTCAAATGGGGCCTCCATCGGATGCAACACAGGCAGAAGTTTCAATGGTACGAAACTATGCTCTTGTCAGTGGAAACACACATTACAATGAATTTATGCGTCGAAACAAACATCGTGATTTAAACAGTATACAGTCATTGAACGTTATGTATCAAGGTGGTGTCTCAAGAAGTGGTAATCCAGTCTTTTACTTGATTGCTCGTCATATACCTTCAGATAACTTGGATTACGAGCTTTTGGTGTATTATATGTTGAGGGTAAATCTCTATTCAAGTAAAAAAAAAAAAAAAAGAAATACTTATTTTTCTTTGCCTAGGTAATGGAGCCTAGTCTCAATCGACCTTTTGAGCTGGTGTTTGACTTGACACGGTTTTCAGAAGATTGTGAAATCCCCATCCACTGGTTCAATCAATTCTTTCAGCTCATATTTAGTGAATTGAATGATTTTTTGGTTGCTTTCCATGTATTCAACCCTAACTTTTACTTTCAGCGCTATATTCGCAAATTACCGCGAGTGATCACTAATAGATTAGTCAGACGAACCAAATTTTCAACTAGTGTCAGCGAATTGTCTCAATACATTGCGCCATTCGAGATTCGACTTCCCAAAGAATCATGTAAGTGCGTTAATTATACTTTTAAACAAATATTTAACACCTCTTTGGCAGATGAAATACAAAGGGAAATGGGAATGACAATTAAGAATGCTTTTATTGTAAATAGTTTCAAATCTATGATACCCGTACAAATAAAGATTGGAGCAGAATATTTTCAAGTAACTACGGTAGGGTCAATGATTTATCGTTTTTTTTTATTTATTGTTTACTTATTTCTTACAGATACGCGAACAAGAAATTCTTTGGAGTCTGAACACGATATTAAACAACATTTACAGTATGAATGATTTAGTAGACATTTACTTACCCCCCGCAACGCCAAATAAAAAGGCAAACGATGAAGGGGAAATTCATATTACTGTTCATCGTGGTAAGTCGACTATGTCACTTATAGTTCCTAACCGTGAAGAAGTGTATAAGGTAAGTAATACTAAAGGAAGAAGAAGAAAAGAGGCACTAAATTAATTTATTCAAGTATTTGCTGAGCAGTAAAAAGAACTTTGAAACAAATATCACTAATGAAAGCCATGGTATTCACCCAATGGATGTTCCTGGTCGTATGCTTAATATGGCACTGGTCAACCTTGGATGTGAAGATCCAAACTTGCGACTTTCTGCTTACAACTTGCTCTATTCTCTTTGTATTTCATTCCGATTCAGTGCTGCGAATCAACTTGTGTTTGCCAAGGACATGTGCGTTCCATACAATGATGCAGACTTTATTGTTAACATTAGCAAGGCGATTGCGACCAGTGAAGTCCATTTGACTTTGGAGTTTTTGAGTGAATGTGTCTTGGGATTCAATCGATCAAACGCGGAGCCTGTCAGACAGCTTTTGACGCTGGAGTACATTGTGCCTTGGTTGAACAATCTAGCTCTTTTTACTCACGGAAACAATTTAAAAGATATCCACAAGGTCAAAGAACTTATTCGTTCCTTAATTACTCTGACAGCTGAAAAGCCAAAGGTATTTTATATTTCTATTTTACAAATACATAGTTCTAATATCATACCTTTCTGTAGTTATATGAACAAATCCAACGAAAGGTATGGAAAGTGCTGGGTGAGATGTACGAAATACATAATATAATGATCGATTGCCTTATTCAATACTCTGTTGAACATGGGGTTGGATCACCACAAGCCGAAGTTGTTGCAAATACGATTGTGACTATGAGTAGCAATAGCATTCGTGGCAAGATTGTCACAAGGACCCGAAGAGCACTTGAAAGTACAGCACAAAACTATTGTGGCACAGTGGTCAAGCACCCTGTATGGGGCGAGATTGCCTGTTTGATACGATGCATGACGACCCTTTCGTTCTTCAACAACAATCCTAGAAAACCCTATATGGCCGATTGTTTTCATATTATGGCACTCTTGGTGTCTACAGGTCCTACGTTTATACGTTCTTCTATCCATGGATTTGTGGTCAACACGATTCATACCTTGGTAACTTCTGACTTTGTGATGAGCAGCAATAGAAAAAGACTGAAATTCCTTATGGATGATGTAGGAGATGGTAAATATCGTGTTCATTTCGGCTTAAATAAATCGTATGCCAATGCTTTTACGATTACCGATGAAACGTTAACGGACGATGTGGAAAGCGTGAGCCTTACCTCGCTTGAAACCATCGTTCAATTGTTGCTAGACACGATTAATTATGCAGCTCCTAGTACAGGTAGATTGGATTATAAACGCAAGTTGACTGAAATACATGTACTCATATACATAATATAGACATTGCAAATGCTTGGCGGGCTCGTTGGATGAGTTTAGCCACTAGTATGACTTTTCAATTTAACCCTGCTTTGCAACCTCGATCCTTTGTCATCCTTGGTTGTCTTGCTCAAGACGAAATTGACGATGATCTCCTATTCCAAATCTTGGTTGTCCTTCGCAACGAGCTTTCTCGCTTTGACGAAAATAATTCTGAGCTTGTGATTAGTATTCTCATGTGTCTCAAAAACATTGTGCACAACTTGTCTTCCGGATCGAGGTATTTAAAACCCATGTTTTGGCTTGCTATTGCCATCGTCCAAATGAATCATCCCGCGGTCTTTTCCCATGCTGTCAGGTTCTTGAACGCTGTTCTACGCACGATGAGTGCATACAACTTTTTTGAGAATAGGTCTGTCCAGGATGTCTTGATGGAGGCTCGGGCCCCCTTTGCCTCTATTCTCTCCAACATTGACGCAGCGGCTGGTGTTAGTTTTGATACTCAATTTTCTTTTGCGATCGCCGGTACTTTACTCAAGGGATTCCGATGTTCGGATGCCAGAGAAAATATTTACATGTGCCTAACTGACTTTTTGGAAACGGAAACAAAACTTGATTTCACGACGAATAAGGTGGAAAGCCGGTGTCTTGGTTACTTTGCTGGGCTGCTGCCGTTTGCGGCCAAAAATGATGCGCTTCATGAGCTACTGAACTTGGCTGGTGGTGTGGATATTGATGTCGACACTCTCACCGTACCCTCCGATGTTTACATGGCCATATGGCGCATGATGGATATTCCTAACAACACGACAGGTATTCTTCTTTCATCCCTTTTGGTCGGCATGCTGAGTCTTGCCGAAACCGAATCCGAAAGGCTGTTCTTGTATGGATTCCTGTCGAAAGCTGCTGTTTCCACGCCAGAGGTATTCGCACTGGTCTATGAGTCCTTGATACCCAAAATGAACTCTATTGTCATTTCAAGCAACAATGTGTTGCTGATCGAGGCTGTCAAAGAAATTCTGCTTACTGCATGTTCGGAACCCACGATTGGATCGGTTGAAAGAATGAATCAGCAAAAGGTGTATCTTGAAAAGATTGGATTTGACGCGTTTGGAGAAGTTGATTTTGGAAGGATGAAGACAGAAGTCTCTGTGAGTGCAAGACTGACGAGTGAACTTTTATATATGATATGTGAATAAGATTATCCTTTGTGGACATAACGTCCCCTCCTCCCCCTCTAAATAATATTATTTTTGTTGTATTAAATAAATAATAAGCATGTTAGACTACTATTCACTATTCCGCCTTCTGATTTTTACTTTTTGATTTGTATTCTGAAATTAAAAATTATTCCTCTTCTTCTCCCTTTTCATACTTTGCACTTTGACAAAAATGGTATTTTTTTTTTAAAAAGATTAAACAAACATTTTATATTTAAAAATCCAATAGAAAAAGAGACAAAAGAATGCTCATCCAAGGATAGCAGATGCCATTATTACTTCCGTCTCTATCCCTGTTTTACCAGCCGAAGTAAGAAATACATTTGTTCGACCAGACACGATCCGATTATATGTACCCGATGAGCAAAAGGAAGAAAGCGATGAAGAAAGATCAGAAGAAATAAAAGCAAACAAGATGAGAACAAGATACCATAAAAAAAGAATAAAAAAAGTGACTAGAAAAGTAAGAAACTCGATAGGTAAAATACGGTTTACGATTATTTGGGGAAATGGCAATGATGAAGAAGAGGTACAATGATCTATCTTTGGCTGTGAATGATATACACTCTTTGTCTTTTAAAAAAAATTAACGTCATATCAATTTAGACTGTTCCATCCGAATGTTTACAAGGTCATCCAGATTGGTATATGATTGAAGAGTTTGAACATAGAACAGCACAACGATTTGAAAACAGCCCTGCTGGACAAGTAGAAGTGATGGATCTTGGTTAAAAGAGAATGTATGTACATATGTTGGTTTAATAAACATGTACAAAAAAAAAGGGGAGGGGGAAAAGAAAGGAAGAAGAGAGGGAAAGTGAAATTTACATATAAATAGCGTTGTATGTGTATAATGTATGTGTTTGTATATATAATGCTTCATGTATGATGGCAATGATGTTGTTCTTCTTGATTAAAAAATAGTTCATCAGAGGACTCCAATTCACTGATTGCTCTTCTCATCCTACTTAGACTTTCCTTCTTTCGTCGATAATATCCATTCTTTTTCTTTGCATCTTCCAATCCATTGCAAAATATATCAAACTGACAAAAGAAGCAAACCCAATCATCCGAAAGTGGATTTTCAAATAGCGTGATATCAGAAGCAAGAAATCCTCCTGGAGCCACATCCTCTCCTTTTTTGCTTTTCGTCTTCTTTTTCATCGTCTTGCTCGACTTTTTCTTTTCGCTGTCTTTGGCTGCTTTTGATTTATGGCTTACGTTACTTGCAATCGGATTGGGTGGTGGTATAGATCGTTTGATCACAGACAAAGGGGGTTTGACATTCAAGATCTTTCTATTCTCTACTTCCTTTTTGTCTGTGAATGCACCGTGATTTGGTACAAAAGTATCCAAGGTGGTATGACTCTCGTTGGTATCAACAGCATCCACGCTAAATGTTTTCTTTGCTTCATTATTGAAGTTTGGAAAGTCAAAGGTGGCTTTATTCTGTGATGTGTGGTTCATAAAGAATTCTGGCTGTGGTTGTACTTTGATTGTCTCGCTATCTGTTAAACATGCCTGTACTCTTTCCATACTCTTCATCTTTTTTGACATACTTGGCCTATCCTTCTTATTGTTGATAGCAGAGTTTGCTGTTTCCAATGACACTAATGATGACGAGTTGTGTATTTGCTGCTGTTGTTGTTGTAAGTTTTGGTTTTCATTAGTGAAATAGGGTATTTTAGGCATTGGTTTTTCAAATAAAAAGGTAAAAGGCGAAGTTGGCATAGTGAATAGAGATCGGTTATCTTTTGTGTTCCTTTCAGATTCTGTTTCTGGGGAATTTCTTGATTTACGTTTTGGTAAAGGCAGGATGACTCTTTGTCGGATCGTATCATGTTTTGCGTTATCTTTTTTACTATAAATCATGGATTTATGTTTACTACTGCTTGTGGTTCGAAAGGAGAATTTAAATTCAGAAGAAGGTACATGGTTATCATCCGATACTTTATGGTGTTGCATCATTGTAGTAAGTTGATCCATTTCTCTATTGTTATTATCAATGTACTTGTATGGCTCTTCTATTCTATTATTGGCAAGTATTGGTTTGTGTGGTTCAACAATCTTAATTCTTCCTTTTGCTATACTTTTATTTGCATTACCCCTCACACTTTCTTTTGATTTTGTTCTTGGTAGGCGTATCATTCTTATTTTGGTGTTATTTATGTTATTTGTGTTGAGAACTGAGCTGGTTGATTGACTTGGACGATTGCTTGACCAAGACCTTTTTGGAATTATTTCTAAGGTTGCAATTAAGAAACGAAAAAAAAAGAGTTATTAAACGTGTTAAAGCCAAGGAAATACTTTAACAATACCAACAAAGTCATTAGTCAATCTGAAAGCATCATCTTTTAATAAAGTAGTTTCATGAATGGATGAAGACATAATATCAGGACAATTCAAGTGAGCTTCAGCGGTATTCATAATTGGAAAGAATGAATCAGTCGGAGACAAAGTGATTTTTTGTATCTCTTGCAGTGTATCTAATGTTGCACTTCTCAGAATGCCAGCATGACTGAAACCTTCTTATCTATAGGATCAAGCCATGCTTAAAATTAGGATAGCAGCAACAGCAGAAACAAAAAGATAAGCCACGACTCTAAATAAATATATGCTCAAGGACTCTCAAACTTGACCAATAAGACAATCATTCACGAATGTGCATGTGACATTAGAATGCAAAACAGAGAGAATCAATTCTGTTCCTGAACAATGAATACAGATCAAGTTATAATTATCATTCGTGCGATAATGCGTTACAAAAAGGCACTTTGTAGTCTATAGCATAAATGGATGGTGTACTTATTAAGTCATCCTTGTTTGCTTTTGTTTCAATAAATATTATATTTAAAGGCCTGAATGTGTTGACAAGAAATAAAAGGAAGCATTGAAATCTTTATGGACAGAGAATATAAAGGGTTGAAACATCTAAACTCATTAGTAATCAACGATACAATGCATTTTATATTTCTCTAAAGTAACACAAAATCAATTTTAAGATTTTGTGTGCAATCTACTTCAACAATAAACATGTTTTGAAACTTCACTAGACAAAATAACCAGTTAAAAATACAAAAAAAAAAAAATTGGTTAATAATACCAAGTGTAGACCTAAAGAATTGGTGTTTATTGTGATGTAGAAGAATAGTTTGTGAAAATATAAAAGTTGATTTGAAAAGATAGGATGCTTTTATAAGGAAAAAGAATAGAACAGATACATTCGTTGTACAAGCAGCTTGATTTATATTTTGAAAACGAGTTGAAAAAACTGATCTGATTACTTGCTTAAAAAAAAAAAAAAAACATTTTTGTTTGTTTTTTTTTTATTCTTTTTTTAGAATCATGTCTTCAGAGTCACCTATAACACAGGTACCTGAACCAGAAAATAATGACGAAGAACTTATTTATCAAATTCCAGAACAAGAGCAATTACAAGATGAGTTTGACGAGTTTGATAATCACCATGGCATTCCACAAAAACTAAAACTCGACCTAAGAGGTACTCGTTTAGAACTTGATCGAGATACACTTGTCAATTTACCAGAAAGTTTATTGATTGCCATGTTTCCGAATGGGCTTGTCTTGGCAAGACCTACAGAAGATTATGACGAAGAGGAGGATTACGACGGCTTCTCTAGTCATTCAGCAGGTGTAGACGAACAGATCAACCTGGTTGACTTTGATCCCGCTTGTTTAAATTATGTACTTGAATTTTATTCTTACGCAGCCGAGATACGAGACAGGAACCAGCAAGATGCCGATCTTCAACAGCTCTTGACGACATCAGCAGCGACATCACCCGTTTATTACACACTCTTGACAAAGCAACCCATCATTGTCTTGCGTGAAGAGTTGGAATATTTCTGTCTTCCCACACAAAAGAAGCAAGACGTCAAACATCTCAAGTTGACTTCGGGCCATTACTTGAAGGAGCAAAACCTTATTTTTGATGCCTTACAAAAGAATATTTCAAGAGAGAGCAATGTGGCAGAACAGCATTTGATTGACATGTTGTGTGATGCAGGCTTTCAAAGAGATGATCGGTGGGGATACCGTGAGATGGAGCCGATGCGAACCACGATTGTGAGTATGGCCATGGTCTTGTTGAAAACAATCGGGCCTGATAATCATATGGCGACGGCTCAAAAGCTCTTTTTGTTTTGGAGAAAGCCCGCGGTAAGTTTGGATGTTGATCTACCTCATGCAACCGATTGAATTTTTATTTCTTGTAGAGAAAATGTTGGTGGGATGGGAATTCAGTCGAATTAGAAGGAGAATCCATCCGGTTATGGGCCAGGAGAACCTGGACATTAGAGCTTGCGTTAGTCTAGCTTCTTTATACCAAAAATAACTATCAAAAAAGAGTCTTTCTTTTCTCATCCTTTCTTTTCAACTTGTCATCCCTTCCTTTGTGTACCAATAGTTACCCTCTCATTTTTTTTTATAATAAAATTGACAAATCATTTTTTTATAAATTTATTGAAAGATTATCATCATCCATCAAATCACGATAGATCAAGAGATCAAAGTCTTCTTCGTCTTCATCGCTTTGACACTGCATTGGGACAGGGGGTAACTCTGCAGTAAAATAATGGCTGGTGATAGCTTCTGGGTAATTCCTTCCACTGAATACATTTTTAGGATAATGTCTGGCTGGATGGATGGTAGAGCAAGTGCTACTGCAACTACTGCTGCTGCTTCGACGACTTAATGCACTATTGTCGCTGCTACTTCGACTCATGCTGATGCTGCGAATGGCTCTTTCGGTATAGGGATCCGTTGGATGTAATTTGGGATATACATTGCGAGGTGAAGAGGGTGTGGTCAGTACGGGTAAACGACCCGAGGTAGGTGGCGTGGGCAATAGGTCATCTATTTCAGGTATTCTTGTCATCATCACCGTTGGACTCAGAGGGTGGCCGGGTTCATCTGAGGTCAACGTTTTCTTTCGCGGTCGTCTAGGAGGCGGAGAAAGACTCAGGCTGGGTTCGGGTGATGCAGGTCCCAGAGAGGGTGAGCCCATATAATAAAGTTGTGCGGTTGAACTGACTTCATTAGAGCCTTCTAGTTTCATTCGCTCTAGCTTATTGGCAAGATCTGTATCGATAGGCTTGAGACTTTTGTTATTACTGCCAGCAGTTTTTGTTGAAGGTGATCTTTCTTCTAATTTATGGTTATTCAAGTTTTGATCGGATACACATTTTCTCAAAGGAGAGGACTTGCCAACAGAGCACTGTGTTTTGATGATATCTTTAGGAACGGGGGAATTAAACAATTTGGTGGAGGTTGGCTTTTGATGAGGTTGGCTTTCTACAGTATAGTTGGCTGGAGAACTAGGGGACTCTTTTGAGATAGAACTCAAATGGATAGGAATTCTAATCTGCACTTTATTATGACCCAGATCAAATGTAACATCCAATTGATGGTAGACGGCAATTAAAGGTGATTCTATTCCATATATAACACCATCTTGAGGCAAGTTTTGCATCAAAAGCAGTGGCAAAGCATTGTCTGATTGGTTATCTATGTAATTATAGACATAAGGCCCAAGGTAGTTCATTGTTTTTGATAGTGGCTGTGGTTTTTCTCCCTTCTTTTCAGTTTCAATCTTTGATAAATTTCGCACTCTATTTTGGTCTGTTTATCAATAAATTTTTGGAAATTTTTGGCTGTTTTTAAATTCTGTACCTGTAAACTTCGGTTTGAACAAGGTGTGTGCAAATGTGGTTAATTAATACACCTTTAAAGCAAGAGTACTTGATAGATAGAGGAAAGTATTCTTGTCCAGCACAGACTACTCTAGGGATCTCTATTTCACAATAAAACTTATCTGGTGATGTATGCTTGTAAACTTTTGTATTTATCAGCACAGCTGATTGAGGCGAGGCAACCAAGTGTCTGTGAATAGTAATAGGATGCTCTACAGTGAAAGATCGACCAACGCCTAGGGATATTTTAAGCTCTAGATAATATTGAATTCTGCATCGTTCTGTTTTAAGAGTACGCGGGTATAGATTTGGGATATCCAACTCCCACGGGAAGGTATGTTGACCCGCGTTGAGCGTTATTGTTTTTTCAACTATCTTTGTTTTTAATTTCGGTAGCACACTTGCAGTGATAGTAAAGGTCTGCAAGTCACTTGAACGAGTATAGGCTGCTTGAGATTTTCCTTTGAACTTTAAAGTGATGGACTTTATCTTTACTGCTTTATTTAGTGCTAATAAAATATTCCCATTGAGATTTTTCCCTTTATTTGTAGCTGATTTCTTTATTTGTCCAATGAATTCCAATTCGTCTGTACAAGGCTCAACCTTGACAAACTGAAAGCCTTCTTTCATAATAATTTTTTTTGCAATAAACAACGATGAGGAAAAAAAAGAAAAAGAAAAATGCCTCAGGAAAAAAAAAGATTAAAAGTTTAAATGAGTTGTACAAATTGTAACTATTGTTGCTGAGAATTAAAAGCTTTCGGATGCTTCTTCTTTTGTAGCTTATAGAATTGAGCTCACACATTCATCTATTGGACAGCATGATCCCCGCTTTCGAACACTTTACAGGTCAAAGCTGCAAAGCATTGAACAATACGAGATGGACAACATGTGCAAACGCGATTCAAAAGGAGATTGTGTGACACGAAATGAAACATTAAAATGTACAAGTGCACTTTATTCGTGTAACAAAGCTACTGCATGACTGTGTAAAAAATTTCTCGTTTTATCGCATCCAAGAAGTAAGCGCGTATCTTGGTTTTTTAGAAGCCATGACTTCATGGTCAACGACACCGCTCAGGAAGAGCAATATCTTTCCTAACTGTGGTTTCACTAATCGATCAGCGCCTACGGGCATCCCGTGTTTATCAAGACGGCCGTAGATTTTTAGTTCTCCACCATCGCCAGATGTCCAACCTGGATTTAGATAAAGCACGGCTGTAACACGTCTTTGGTCCGTATCCTCAGGATCATCTGTTGGAAGAGCATCCCGATGTCTTTCGTAGTGCGCGCCATTAGGATGATAATAGGCCAGTTGAAATTCTGTTCTTCCATTCAACCGAATCATGTTAGAAATATCATGATGAAACGGTCCCTGAAGAAATTCCAAGACTTTTTGAAGATAAGGCGGAGGCGTGGTAGATACGTGATTATCTAGATTATTTTGAGGATCAAGCCTAAAATAAATTACTTTTTATACGCAAAAAAAAAAAAAAAAAAAAAAGTTTAAATTTTATCCTAAACTTACCAGACAATAGCATCATCTCGAGCAGTAACATCTCTAAAAGGGTCGTCGGAATTTTCTTTGACTCGACTTGCTGGTACAAGCACATTATTTTCACGTAAATTCTTTGCTTCTTCATAAGCGCCTTTTTTCGAATTAAAAGAAAGTTATATTTCTGAATTCTTATAAACAAAAGAATGGTTTTAACCTTTTAATATATCCAAGTCAATTAATCCTTCAAGTTCAACCCAACCTTTGCCATAAAGCGCTTCAACGTCTTCAGCTGTCAAACATTGAAGGTCCCAAGTATTGCTTTTATGTTGATACTCTGTTGTATTTAATTCGTGATAGAATAGTCTTTGTGAGATTGTAAGAGCGTCTTCTTGTTGGTCCAAATATTTTAGCAATTCAGCTTCAGTAATCTCTTCAATCACTTCTTCCTCTTCTTCATAGTCCTCTGGGTTGTATTCAAAGTCAGAAGGTAAATCGCTTTTGTCATCAGGAAATTCAGGTAAATCACTGGCATCAGTAGCAGCCAGTCGAAGAAGACGATCTTCCAAAGTTTGTTGTTCGTTTGACATGTCTTTTATTCACTAAAACCTAAAAGAAATTGTTCTATTTTTTTTTTTTTCCACAATGCGTGACAGCTGAGAATTTACCTTTAAAAAAAGCATCGGAGCAAGATCCAAACACGCGTCCTTCCCTCCATTCCCACTGTACGAAATCAATCAATTCGTACCAGTCCATTGGGACGAATAGGTTGCTATAGCACATGATTTCCTTCTTTATCAACATCCATCGCCCGTCCTTAAACTCATCTCTTTTTTAAAAAGACTTCCTTACTCATAAAAAGTAAAATTTGTGGCTTGTGTCTTTCCCAAAAAAATTAGATTTTTTTTTTCTTCGTCTCATATTGTTTCTTTCACCTATTCACACAGACAAAATGCCCGGTCTCGATTTGAACAATCTTCCTGAAAGAATAGAAGACATCAACTTTGATGATATTTATGAAAAGCACCATGTGCCTCTTGAGACTGACTTTGACACCATCGTCGTTGTCGATGGCGCCCCTATTGTCGATGAAGCTAAAGAAGGAAAACTTATTACTGTTTTAACAAAACTTTTCGCAAAGGGTGCTGGTGAAATCAAAGAAAACGGTATTTGGATGCCAATGACACCTAATGAAGAAGGAAAAAAGACCAGTTCAGGGTAAATATTAAAATCAAAGCTTTCTTTTTTTTATACATTCTAAAAAACTTGATGTTTCTATAGTTATCTCTTTATCGATTTTGTTTCAGCTGAATCTGCTCATGCCGCAGTAAAGAATTTGGATGGACACAAACTGAGTAAAAGTGTTACCTTAAGCGTCAACAAGTTTACAGATGTCGAAAAATACAGTGACATGAATGAAGAATATGTTGAACCCACTATTGAACCATTTGTTCCTAAAGAACACTTTAAGAGTTTCTTGATGGATCCTCTTGCTCGTGACCAATTTGTTTTATACAAGGGCGATGATGTATCTGTATTTTGGAACAGAAAGGGCGATTCACCTGAACACGTTTACTCTAGAACTGTAGGTTTCATATTTATTTCCATGTATACCACCATTGACAAAAATGATTGAATAGAACTGGACTGAAACATATGTTCAATGGTCACCTAAAGGTTCTTACCTTTCCACTTTCCACACTCAAGGTATCGCTCTCTGGGGTGGTCCTTCTTGGGAAAAGATTGTGCGTTTCGTTCATCCTGGTGTCAAGTTGATCGATTTCTCTCCCAACGAACGATACCTTGTCACTTGGTCTAACGAGCCCATCAATTTGGCCAGATTACCTGAATCAGGCCACCCTTATTCTGATTATGATGAAGGAAACCAAGTCGCCATCTGGGATGTCAAGACTGGCAATCTCCTTCGTACGTTCCCTCTTGTCCAAACCTCTGAAGAACAAAAGACTGTCCGCTGGCCTATGTTCAAATGGTCTGCCTCTGAAAAACACTTTGCTCGTGTTATTCCTGGTCAACAATTATCTGTTTATGAAGCACCTTCTATGGGCTTGGTCGGCAAGAAGAGTATCAAAATCCCTGGTATTGTCGACTTTGAATGGTCACCTTCAAAAGGTGATGCTTCTGACCCCAAGATTTATCAAAAGGAAGAAGTCTTGGCTTACTGGACTCCTGAAGTGGGTAACCAACCTGCTCGTGTCAGCATGATCGGTGTTCCCTCCAAGGAAACAGTTGCTACCAAGACCTTGTTCAATGTGTCTGAGTGTAAATTGTACTGGCAAAACCAAGGTCACTACTTGGCTGTCAAGGCTGATCGTCATACAAAGACCAAGAAGTCTACCTTTGCCAACATTGAAATCTTTGATGTCAGCCAAAAGGGTGTTCCTGTTGAAACCATCGAGTTGAAGGATCCTATGCTTGCTTTTGCTTGGGAACCTTATGGATACCGTTTCGCTACTATCACTACCAGTGATCCTAACTTTGGTGCTACCCCTGCTCACGGTCAAGGTCCTGTCACCATCAAGACCGACGTCAAGTTTTTCCACCTTGATACCTCCAAGAAGAGTTCCTCTGGCTTCAGATTGATGAAGACACTTGAAAAGAAGACATGCAACCACTTGTTCTGGTCTCCTAAGGGTCACAACATTGTCTTGGCCACTTTGCGTTCTTCCAGCAGTTCAGATCTCGAATTTTACGATCTTGATTTCGAGCCTCTCTCTGGTGATAAGAAGGACAAGAAGAAACCTGGTGCCTCTGTTCAATTGCTGTCTACTCAAGAACACTATGGTGTCAGTGATGTCGAGTGGGATCCTTCTGGTCGTTATGTTGTCACTGGTTCCAGCATGTGGCGTAACTCTGCTGACCATGGTTTCTGTGTTTGGGACTTCAAGGGTCAACTCTCATTCAAGCAAAACATTGAAAACTTTAAACAGTTGTTGTGGAGACCTCGTCCCGAAAGCTTGTTGTCTGAAGAGGAAAAGAAGAAGATCAAGAAGAATCTTCGTCAATACTCTAAGCAATTCGATGAAGAAGATCTTGCTATGGGTGATGCTACAGCTGCCAAACTTCGTGCTGAACGTAAGAAGGCTCTTGAAGAATGGTATGCTTGGAGAAAGAGCACCGAGCGTGCTCTCAATGAGGAACGTGAGGCCTTGGGCAAGCAACTCAAGTTGGCTGATGAAGGAGAATCAGAAGAAATTGAAGAATGGGTCGAAGAAGTCATTGAAGAAACTGAAGAAATTGTTGGTTAAACTATCTAATAATATTTTCATTAATAAATTATACAGTCAACATGAGACTTTTTTTTTGTTCAATAATTCAAGGAATTGAAAGATGTAACCCCAAAAAATATATAAAAAATGTGCATTCATGACAGATATTTTGAAGAAACAGGATGCTGTCTTTTCATTTTGAATAGATATGGTCCATACTACGATATTGTTCAAAACAAAGATTATGAATTCTTTGCAGTTCATCAGCGCTTTTCAATCATGAGACAGGCTTTAGCATTGGCCACTTTCTATTATGATTGCAAGAACAGTATAAACAAACTATAGAAATAAAAACAAGTGCAACCCAACTTTATAACAGTTTTAAAGTGTTTAACAAAGAAATCCCCTCTTTTTGTACTTGCAGTGTCCATAGCCATGATATCAACCTCTGTACTCGAATATGTTATGCTTATATGAACCCTTTTCCGTGGAAAACGTAAAAGCATGGTTCCGGAAAAAAAAAAAAAAAAAAAAAAAAAAAAAAAAAAAAAGTTACTTTCATTAATAGAGCAAAATTTATTAATTATACTTTTTACACAAAAAACAAAGAGAGGATCGACCTTTTCTATTCATTCTTTAAACTACAGATTCTTTATAAAAAAATTTAACGACGTTGAGAGTAGACATGAGCGAAAGCACGGGTAGTAGCACGCTTCAACTTGGATTGAGCGGCCTTGAGGTCATCAGCTTGAGCATCGTCAGCGGTGAGTTCCATCAATTCCATGGCTTCAGCGAGAGCAGTTTCAATGGCTTCACGGTCACCACGACGGAGCTTCATGTTGACGTTAGGGTCAGAGATGTTGTTCTCAACTTGGTAGACGTAAGATTCAAGATCTTGCTTGGCTTGTACAACGGCTTCACGTTGCTTGTCAGATTCAGCATTCTTTTCAGCATCTTGAACCATACGTTCGATATCAGCAGCAGAGAGACGAGTAGAGTTGGAGATGGTGACATCAGCCTTGCGACCAGTGGTCTTGTCTTGAGCAGTGACCTTCAAGATACCATTGGCATCCAAGTCAAAGGTACAGAGAAGTTCAGGGGTACCACGGGGAGCAGGGATAAGACCAGAGAGAGAGAACTCACCGAGAAGGTTGTTTTCCTTGGTCATCAAACGTTCACCTTCGTAGACAGGGAAAGTGACAGTGGTTTGGTTGTCAGCAGCAGTGGTGAAAACCTTGGACTTTTGACAAGGGATGGGGGAGTTACGGGGGACGACAACAGCCATGATACCACCTTGCATTTCAACACCAAGAGAAAGAGGGACAACATCCAACAAGAGGAGGTCTTGGGTCTTTTCGTTACCGGCTTGGTTGGTAAGGACAGCGGCTTGGACAGCAGCACCGTAGGCAACAGCTTCATCAGGGTTGATGGACTTGTTCAATTCCTTACCGCCAAAGACGTCTTGGAGAAGAGATTGGATCTTGGGGATACGAGTAGAACCACCAACAAGAACGATTTCATCAACCTTCTTCTTGTCAATCTTGGCATCCTTCAAAACACGTTCAACGGGTTCGATGGTACCTTGGAAGGCAGCAGAGTTGATTTCTTCAAACTTGGCACGAGTGATGTTGGATTGGAAATCAACACCGTCGAAGAGAGAGTCGACTTCGACAGTGGTTTGGGTCAAAGAAGACAAGGTACGCTTGGCACGTTCAGAGGCAGAACGGAGACGACGGAGAGCACGAGCATCGCTGGTGATATCCTTCTTGTGCTTACGCTTGATTTCTTGGACAAAGTGGTTGACAAGAGTGTTATCGAAATCTTCACCACCCAAGTGAGTGTTACCAGCAGTGGCCTTGACAGCAAAGACACCACCAGAGATGGTCAAGAGGGAAACATCAAAGGTTCCTCCACCCAAATCGTAGATGAGAACGTTACGTTCGGTCTTGTCGTTGGCATCCAAACCGTAAGCAATGGCTAAACACATCGTTAACTTTACTCTCTCTTCATATCCTGAATGACTTACCAGCAGCGGTGGGTTCGTTGATGATACGGAGGACTTCGAGACCAGCGATGGTACCAGCATCCTTGGTAGCTTGACGTTGACTGTCATTGAAGTAGGCAGGGACAGTGACAACGGCCTTGGAAACCTTCTTACCGAGCTTGGCTTCAGCAATTTCCTTCATCTTGATAAGAACCATGGAAGAGATTTCTATCCAGGTACATCAATATAAACTTTCCTCTTTCTTTTAAAAAATGACAATATACCTTGGGGAGAGTAGGTCTTGGTTTCACCTTCGAATTCAACTTGAATAAAAGGATTTTCATTTTGTTCAACAAGGGTGAAAGGCCAGTTCTTCATGTCAGCCTTGACGTCGGCATCATCGAAACGACGACCGATAAGACGCTTAGCATCAAAAACGGTGTTCTTGGGGTTCATGGCAGCTTGGTTCTTGGCAGCATCACCAACAAGACGCTCGCTTTCAGAGAAAGCAACGTAAGAGGGAGTAGTACGGTTACCTTGTTCGTTGGCAATGATTTCAACACGTTCAGATTCCCAAACACCAACACATGAGTAACTAAAGATCGTTTATGTTAAGCAAAACGTTTCCTCCTTATACAAGACGGTTGAAGATATTTACGTAGTTCCCAAATCGATACCAATGGCACCTTCGTATTCGGCAGACATTTTAAGTTTTTTGTTAAAAAGGGGAAAAAAAGGAAGGAAGAATTGACTGGCAAACTTTCAAATTTTATTTTATGTCCTGCGATCTCCGCTTTTTCGAAAATTTTTTCTAGGTTGTGGCTTTTTTATATTTGATATTCCGATAAAAATTTATTTATTGTTGAGCTCTGGCAACACGTCTGGCACGTACACCAGCACGAAGGTTATCCAATGTCTTTACAGTATCTTCCCAGCTGATACAAGCATCGGTAATAGATTGGCCATAAGTTAATCTGTGAGGACCTTCATTAGGAACATCTTGGCGACCTATATAAGCCAAAAAGTATATTGAGCTAAAGCACAGCGCATCGATATTTTACCTTCCACTAAATTTGATTCAATCATGACACCAACAATATTATCTCCTGTAACACTTGGTTTCTCTAATTGTTCAACCTAAAGAAAAAGATTAAACTAAAAGCAATACGACATATATCAAGACAAAAAAAAACACACGTACAAGAGACTGTGCAACCAATGGTTGACGTTTGTGATCTTTACAAGAGTTACCATGACTACAATCAACCATGACAACAGGAGCCAATTTCAATTTTGAAAGTTCTTGAGCTGTCTTTTTGATTGAATCCACATCATAATTTGTTCCACTTTTACCACCACGAAGAATGACATGACAGGCATCATTGCCTTCTGTTTGAACAATAGCAGATAAACCTTGCTTTGTCACGGATAAAAAGTGATGACCGTTGCTAGCAGCTCGAATGGCATCATAAGCAACACCATTGGAACCGTCCGTACCTGAAATAAAAGCCGTGAGTCAGACAGGTGAAGAAGCTTTTTGTGTGTAACAAACCGTTTTTGAATCCGACAGGACAAGATAATCCAGAGGCCAATTCACGATGGATTTGTGATTCAGTGGTTCTTGCGCCAATGGCGCCCCATGAAACAAGATCGCCTGTGTATTGAGGAGAGATCTAGGTGGGTAAGTAAAAAAAAAAAAAAGGTCTGGTCTTTTTATACTCACAGTATCCAAGAATTCACAACCGGTTGGGATACCCATTTCATTCTATCAAAACAATGAGAGGCTATACTTTGATCTTTTTGCTTTCTTACAATGTCTAACAACAGCTGTCGAGCAATACGAAGGCCCTTGTTGATCTCATAACTGTCCAACAAATGTCAGTCTTTGACATTAAACAGTCTTAATCGCCTTGTTTTTTTTTTTCTTTACCTGTTGTTCATAAAAGGATCGTTGATCAAGCCTTTCCAACCTACAGTTGTTCTTGGCTTTTCAAAGTAAACACGCATGATAACCAAAAGATCTTCTTTTGCGGTTTCGCTGTATTCAATTAAACGAGTAGCTTAAAAGGAAAATCAGTAACATAACCAAATGCACACTATAAAATACCAACCGTATTCCTTTGCGGCTTGCACATCGTGAATAGAACAAGGTCCAACGACGACCATGAGTCGGTCATCAGTACCTTTGATTATATTTTCAGCAGCTTTTCTTCCTTCAAGAATTGTCTGGGCAGCCTTTAATGTGAGTGGAATATCTTCCATTAAAATCTGAGGTGGAATGAGAGGTTTGATGCCTTTGATACGCTTGTCATCGAGTTCGTTTAAAGCTTTAGATTATCATGAGTACTCGTAAAGACTTTTATGTTTCATTTCAATATTCTACCTTCAGTAATAAGTGTACGTGAGTGAGACATCTTTGAAATAGTGTGTATAAGCAGAAAAGAAGAAAAAATGAAAAATAAAAATTTTGACTTTTCTATTTAGTTATTCTGACTCACATTGTTATAATCTTGTATGCCATATCCGGGTAGTGACTTAATTTTGTGTTCCCCCCTGTCTTACTTTAGATTAAGGATGTAAAACTGTCCATATAAAAGATATGAGGAAGTTGTATACAAAAGCAGATCTAAATGAATAAGACAGAGGTCTTTGTACATTGAATAAGCCTTTTGACATCATACAATGCAAAATGATTTAAAAGATCACTTGTTTAAAATGCAAAGGACGAATGATGGCATCTTTTTAACCCTAATTCTTCTTCGTTCTCTTTACTCTATTTGGAGGCTTTTCTTTACATAAAAAGGCTTGATTTTATTTCAACACCCATTCTGTCCCGGTAACTCCGTGTCAATGCACCCATGATACACTCAGACAGATGAGTTGTATAAATACAAGACTTTATCATTTTATAATGTTTATAAAAAAGAATAAAAAAAAGATCCTTTTCATTAGAATGTTATTCAATTGCGTACACAATAGATGTCAGTACTTGAAACACCACACTTGAAATGCCACTCACATAAAAAAGAAAAGAACGTCATTGAGATAAAAAAAAAAAATGAAACAAGGACCCACTTTAGCACAAAAAAATTTTTCTTTTTTTTTTTTTTTTCTTTTTTTCTTTTACATAAAAGATGGTTAAATTAGAAGAAGTCTCTGCTGAACAATACGAACAACAAGAAGTTTTAAGTGAAGAAGATTACTCTGATTTTTCTGACGATGAAGATTTTGACGATGAAGACGAATCACTTTTAGACAGAATCACTGCTTTAAAGGACATCATTCCTCTTAAGCACAGAAATAGAATCTCTTCCAGTGTATCCACTTTAACTTCTTGGTCAAAGACTGGGGCCACTTTTGTTGGAAAGAGCGCATGGGTCATTACTACTTCTATGTTTTTGTTAGTATTGCCTTTGGCTTTGGAAATTGAAAAAGAACAAGCATTGGTTGCCTATGAAAAAGAAGCCATGCAACAACAAGGAACACAGCAGGTAAAATACTGAGTCATTGTACGCGCTAGAATATATTAATCAATGTCAAATAGATGTTGAATGCAGGAAATCCTTATGGACAACCTCAACAACAGCAACAGCAACAAATCAGAGCCCCTGGTTTCTAGAATGTGAACTTTGTATATTTTCTTTTATTATTATCTTTTTGGCTTGTACAAATAAAAATACACACACATGTACACGTTGCCTTTCTCCCTTTTCTTCAAACATGTAAAAGGCTTTAAAACTCCGTTAACTTATATAAACAAACAACCTTCTTTTTCTTTTTCCTTCTTTTTCTCTCCTTTCTTTACCTTGCAAAAAAAAAAAAAAGAGGGAAATACATAAACCAAAAAAGAAATTCTCTTATAAACAAAGCAACTCTTTTATTATTTTCAGCAACTACTTTTATTTTTTTTAAACCTCCCCTTTAAAGAATCCCACACTTTTTTTTATTACTGTTTTAAGGGCGTTTTCACTGGTAAGAAAGAGATAGATAGAATAGGATGAAAACTAACAACAATCCCTCAGAAGAAACGCCTTCAAAGTAGAACTAACAGCACTGGATAAAAACACCGTCCTCTTTCTTTACGCTTCAAGCACCATCTTTTCCAAGGCCACAAAAAAAAGGAATATAAATAATACTAATCGTATTTATAAGAAAAGTCCATGATTATTGCAAACACAGTCAAAAAGGAAACTTATATTCCTTTACAACCACTAACATCTTCTAACCAATTTAATCAACAAGAACCACCAAAGGAACCCAACAGTATTGATCATGTCTCTATTCATCCTCGTGCAAGAGGTATACATACACGCACGTTTTTTGAAGTTGTGTATCAATATTGAATGATTTATGATAGGTCAAAATGACATGATAACACAGGTATTTGGTGAAACAAATGTATTAAATACAAAAGTAAATGAATCTCTATCGATTACCCTTTCTGCTTCTACTATCTCAAATCTCACTTGTGAAGCCTTCATTCTTAACCAAACTGTATTTCTTAGCTCTCCCTTTGCAGGTACAGGTTTGCTCGATTGGGCGGATGGTGAATTTCAATCATGGTATAACCAAAATAGGAAATTTATATTTCTTCTTTTTCTAATATTTTTTTTTTTTTGTAAACCAGCATCACTCACTTGATTGAACTTGCAGAAGAAAAGACAGGTTGTACTGCTCTCGTTGTCATACTTGATCGCAGTCTATTTAAAGATTCCTTGAGTACTATGCTTCGTGCTTTTATGTATTTGGGATTTGAAATGATTGACCCAGCAGTGTATGGTCAAGAACCTGGCTATATTCTTGTAGGTTATGAACTCTAATAAACATTTTACCGATCATGCAATCCTTTTCCCGCTCTTCCCGTCCTTTTTTAGATCTGTTTTTTGTTGCATGAATTCAAACACTTGTCTTCTTTCTTTCCTTTGGTTATTTATCAAAACCTATGTTCTGAAAGGGTTTGAAAACACACAAAGTTTCCTTTGGAACATACCCATCGCAAATGAGGGGTTTTATTCCCCCTTTTTAAGCTTTTTTGGTTTCTCATTTGAACCTATCAAAGCATAATCAAAGAACGAATAGGATGCATAGTAAGCATTCGATATGATATGTTTCACTTCAAAGAAAGCATTGATCTTATCTCGCCATTCAGTATAAAAAGACCCTCCCCAATTTGATATTCATTCTTATTATTATTCACAAAATGAAATTCTATCTCTCAACGCTCTATCTGGTCGCTCTCTTCTTCTGCTCTGTTGCTGCTTCACCATTGAATCTGTTCAATGTCAAGCTTGAAAACATCGATGATTTCCAAGTTGCAAAAATGTATATTCAAGATTCTATAAAGAAAGATAGTAGCACTGGAGGTAAGTAGAAGGGATACGCTAGTTTTGGGTGATGATCATTGACGGTGTGGTATTAGATATTATTTATCCTCAAGACAATGTGACATGGCATGTAGGCGAAAATGTCAATGTGGTAAGTTATTTTATTATTTTGAAGTCTCTGATTTTAATGTGTTTGTTAGACATTCAGAGAAGCTAATTACAATGCCAATGAAACTGTCTCTATATTTATCTTTGGTCAGACCGATATCTTGGCAGGTGGCCCAATCAGCCAACTTGTATTCCCTTTTACTGTCCCCAAAAGTGCCTATACTGGACCAAACACTACCGCTCTTTTACTGGCCGTCAGACGTATAAACCTGTACTTGCAATCGGTTGATGCTGTTGTTCTTCATGTCGTTTAATTTATTAATAAAAAGTTTAATTATTCTATCAACATTGCTACCAAGAAAACCCTTTCAAAATCAGTTTTTATCTGAACAAACCATCTAGCCAGTCGCTCTTACTTTTTAATGATGTATTGGGCACTTGTAAAAAATTGTTTTGAATAAAATCAGATAGTTTTTCATATATTTAATGCTTTTTAGAAGAAAAAGGAAATGTACAAAGCAAATAATAAAGATAAAAAAAATGTGTGAGGAGGGGGGAGGGTATAATACAGTAATGATAAATAATGAATATAGGATTTACAGGCAAAATCAATAAGAACCAGTTCCCAAATAACTCCAGAAACCTCTTGATGTACCACGCATCATGTCATGAATATAAACTAAATTCCTCGACATTTCTTTTATACTCCAAAAGCCAATACGCTTCAATCGTCGGTTACGTTCTTGCTGGTCCAAGGTCAAATCGACAAATGCCTGACCCAGTTTTTCGCCTAATCTTTCTGCTAAAGTGGAATCATACAGTGACCATGATCCGTCAAAGTTGCTTAAATCCATGACCACACGTGTCTTGATAGGCACAATAGCCTTGTTTCGAGAAATATAGCCAACCACGGGCCTTACCATCGCACTATTCAAATAGCTTAATTCGGGCGTTTTCAATGGCACAGATGCCTTGGTTTCCTTGAAGCGATAATCCACATCCATCACAAACTTTTTACTATTCATGTCTTCTTGATCGTTCTTTTTCTTTTCTTCTCTCTGGCTACCACCACCCACAACCAATTCGCCTTTACCAGCTCCAAGGATCACAGGCTGAGGAAGATCAATGCTATCTGTAAGTTCATAAACCAGCTGGCGTAAAAGTTCTGTAGAATCTGCTTCAACTGCTTCTTGAGGAATATAAATATCGGCACAAACATCTACTGTGCCTGAAGTAATCCAACCCGGTGGTCCTTCTAAACCACGAAATAAATGATCGACCTTGACTCCATCAATTCTCAAACGAGACTATCTTATTCATCAATACCACCATCAACCCTCCTTTTCCTTTACCTTTCTCTTATAACCTTGCTTTTTCATATCATCATCCGTTAACACACCAAATCGTTCTGTCTCACCACCGATGACGACACCATTTGGATCTTGTTTGCTGAATGGATAATAATGGTAAATATCATGACTTCTAAATCCACGTTTGGGGGAATCAATATGCCATGACTGCTGAAGTACACTTTTTTCTAACTGAGGAGAATGAACACTGAAGAGACACTTGTCGAATGCTCCGGTGATGGTTGTTGCACAGAGCAAGTCATAAAAAAGCCTAATGTGTTTTTGTGTGAGAGAGAGAATAAGCAATGGAGACAGCTTACCATTGTTTACGAAATCGATCGAGTTGAGCATGAAAGATAGAAACGGGGTAAGGTCGAAAGCCGTTGGGTTGGTACACCGTCACCAGCAAATCTTCCACGGTCAACTTTTCCAATTCGAAATCACCCGGTGTGTATTGATGTCGAGCAGCCACAGGGTCGTAAGGCACGTCAGGGTCCCAACGGACATGCCGACGGTCCACCACGCCTCGTACGCCTTGCACATCCGCACTCTGGACCAACCCCTTGCCATCCAACCAGCGGATCAAACTCAGAGAGACCTCAACGCGGTCAATCATCAGATTATACCACATCCACTTCTTCAACACCTCATTCTCTCTTTCTTCCTCATCCAGCTCGACACCCGCCAACGGATCATCCTCACTCTCTTCCACTCCTTTTTCTTCCTCGGGTAGCGTCTGGCCCGTGCTCAAGAGAGCCGCATGGCGTTCGAATTTCTCAAGCTCAGATTGAGGCATGCGGTAGATGCGAACATTGTTGAATCGAATCTTGCCATCTTTCCAGTTGGGCACAATGGCTGATTCAAACACGACCGTGGCTCCCGTGGCCGATGTCAAATATTTACCAATACGATAAGCAGTCCACTCTACAAAAAAAAAGAAAGGGTGAGTGAAATTAGAGAAGGGAGGGAGGAGGAATTTACCTTGG
Source organism: Rhizopus delemar RA 99-880 (assembly GCF_000149305.1). Taxonomy (NCBI): domain Eukaryota; kingdom Fungi; phylum Mucoromycota; class Mucoromycetes; order Mucorales; family Rhizopodaceae; genus Rhizopus; species Rhizopus delemar. The sequence continues at coordinate 1,968,456 of NW_027137834.1, forward strand.
AATTGAAGAGAATTCGCTGTCCAAAGGATCAAACTCACAAAACTCGTTGTTCCTACCAGCAACCAGACCGTGTGACCAAGAAAGAGCCAGGAGAACAAGGCCGTTGCATCATTCAGTGTCCAGGGTCTGATCTGTCGCATGAGTGGGTATTTGATACGAATCTTGAGTCTTTCAAGAAATCCGCGCGCTTGGGATAATAACTCGGCTTTGGTGACATGCGGTTGATTTCGTAAAGTGGAGGTATGATGGATATTTCTGACTTGCAACGACCATGCTGTGTTGTTTTTGCAAAGTGTTGTCATGCGTGTCTTGCTGGGTGCTGCAGCCAGGTCATGTCGACAGTGATTATTTAAATTCAAAGCAATGATGGGTGCTAATATAAAGTTCTTTCGCTTGGTGGTCTGAAAAATGAATTGTTGTTGTGATCGACTTAGCTGCTTTTTTATCAAGAAAGAAATAGACATGGATAAAAAAAAAAGTAGTAACAAAAAAAAATATATAGACAAAACAAGGGGTGTCCAATCTTGAATTTTTTTTTATTTTTATTTTCGCAGAATGTCGATCGAATGAGGTAATTCAATCCCCTCTGACTCGTTAATGATGATGACACTTATATTGTCATCTTCTTCTTCCTTTATAGAAGAAGCTTCAGATCCACTTCTTTCTCTTTGATTTACCTTGGGCGGTTGAAGTAGTAATAGTTTTTTGTTATTGGGTAATATAGGGTTACTTTGGCTTCGACGACGCATGACGCGTTCAAGATCGATGGATTTTTTTGGTGAATCACTTTTATCAATGACTAGCTTTGGGAAAGACACTGAGGGTATTTGAGTTTCATCATTTGTATCTGGGTTAGTATGGCTGTCTTCTTCATCGCTCTTGTTGGGTGAATGAATTGAGACCACGTTTGATATATTGGTGCTTGTGCTGCTATTGCTGGTTGTGCTGGTACTTGTAGAAGACGGTGTGAACAAGAGATTAGATAGGCTTCTGAAGCTTTCATTGATCCCTTTCATGGTCTTGGAGCTCGTCAGATGCGCAGGTAAAGACATTTTTCTTTCTTGCTGTTGCTGCTGCTGTTGTTGTTGAGGAGAAGAGCACCAAGCTAATTCAGACTCAAGATAGTCACGATAACACTCCAAACGCTGTAATTCGATCCGTTTATGTTTTATTCTTTCTCCAACCATGTCAGCAAATGAGATCAATCGGTCCTTGGTTGATTTCTGTACGGGTATGAGGACCATCAGGTTACGGCGTAATTGAAGCTCTCTGTCTAACAATCGGATTTGCTCCTCGATGCGATCTGACAATTCTTGTATTTTTTCTCTTGCCTCCTCTTGTCGCTTCTGTCGCTCGGTTTCATACCGTGTATCTGGAGGCTGTGCAACGTCATGGCCTCGTCTTCTAAATGATTTCACACCAACACCTGTCGTTTTCAGAGAAGCCGCATAATTAATCTTTAACATCCAATCATCCATCTCTTGATCACTACTGGCTCGTAGTAAGAATTGCTGTCCATCACCCAAGATGAGTCTGAATACATGAGGGTATTTTGTATAGTTTTCATCGTGAATACAAACAGCATAGGATAGAGAGATGATCTGAACGGGTTGTAGATGAACTTTTCTGGTAGACAGCAGGGCAGGTATCGTTCCGGAATCATTTGTATAAAAAGAGGTTGTGGATGTGATCGTGGCATTATTGAGACTCAAATTGGATGCGGATGCTGTCAAAGAAGAGACCGAGTGAGGCACACTGCTGTTTCTCCTCGGCGGTCTCTTGGCCATGCTTTCTTCTTCTTCAAGCCACGCTTGATAGGAAGACATGTCTGAAAAGAAGATGATCTGACTTCCACTTAAAATGATACCAAAGGGCCTCCAACTTCGAGCAGTTGCTCTTTTACCGCTTGGCAGTAAATCGTGCTTTCTGTCTAATATACCGGCTTTCGCCACTCGGATGGTGAATGTGTTGTTATTTGTATTGTCAGTGTTGTTTCCATGTCTACTTCTTACACCAGATAAACATAATGGTTTAGCAGTTAACAGAGAAAAGTGAATGTCCATAATAGGAATCGGTTTCAATATATTTCTTTTGTAATTGAAACTGTTTTCGGCTGGCATGAGTTGCTCTAATTTTGGTGCGAGATCAGCAAAGATAGGATTCTAGACAGAATAGATGAATCAATATCTGCTATTTAAATTAGATGTATATTTATATGTACAGATTGATTGGATGTCGTATTGCTATTATCACCAGATGGGTTTGTGGCGGTAGTTGAAGTATCACTTAATAATTTCGAAAACCATGAATTTGATCTTTCTGGTCGAGTGTTTATATCTTTTGCATACGTGAATTCTGATAAAACAATGTTGTCATACATAATCTAAATTGAATATTAGTTTATAAAAGATGACGCAACTAAAAGTTTTACGTCTAATATTTCAGCGGGTACACCTTCACCACCTTCAATAATCTTGGTTCTTCTTATGAAGGTATCTTTATCCATTTTTTGCTTTACATTCTTATTATGTGCGTCCGTATGTAACAATAATATTGAAAATGCAACAGCATATGCAACATCTATAGACACAACACTCTAAGCAAATCGTATTCATAAACAAATCCTCGCTCTCTCTCTCTCTCTCTCTTTCTTTTTCTCTTTCTCCTATTTTTTTCTTTCTTTCTTTTTCTACCTGGTTTATCTATCAGTGTCGGATTACATTCAAAATATCTTGCTGCAAAATCTTCCATGGCACGATCAATTTGTTGTGCTTCTTTTGGCAATCGTACTTTGGCCAACAGTTTTCTTTATAAAGTCAACAATTAACCCTCGTTTTTTTTCTCTTTATCATCTGACTTACCTTAAAGAAGCATCAATCGATTCTCCACAAAAATCGAATTGCTGCACTTGATATGTAAAATCGGCTTCCTCGCTAGGTCCTGCCATGCGTCTTTTTCTTCTATCAAACTAATGGTTGGTATTTACTTTTGAAAAAAAAGGGGGAGGGGATATAAAGCAACAGACGCAAGCTTTTTTTTTCTATTTTTTCTTTTTTTTAAAAAAAAGAGTAAAAGCAAAATAAAAAGGGAAAAAAGGGGAAAGAAAGAACGAGTGGCAATTTGTTGAAATGAAAATGCATTTTTTGAATCCCAGTCTAATGAGTTCATTATCGCGTGCACTAAAAAAAAAATCTTGACAGGTGAATGAATGAAAAGGATTTAATAGAAGCTTGAAATATAAAAAAGAGATGAATAATGAAATAAACTAGAAGTACACACGTCAATTTATTCAATGATTATCTTTGGTGGCATTGTTTTCTTTTTTCGATTGTAAAAGCCGATAAAGTCAAGCACGGTCTGATGCTTATATCCATCAAGTTCAAAAAGTGATCCATCTTATTTACTGAAGGGGAAATAGTACTATAGAAGTTGTTGATGACAGAATATGACTTCTCACATAAACTCACAAGTACTGACAAAAAGCTATGAAAGGGAGACAATTTACCTTTTAAATAGGAAACATGCTCTTTATTTCCAAGATAGATTTTAGAAATCAGCTTGCTATAACCGTATTTCGTTATTTAAATACAAAATAGATATTAGTGTGTCTACTGTAATCCATTCATCGAAACATGTCAATCATACTTTGTCATACAAATTATAACAATAGGCATAGATATAACACCAAAATTTAAAGGTATTCCAAGAAAGAGAGAGAGAAAGAGAGAGGTGCACATTTTAACATAAATGAGATGACTAGCAAAAATGGGTGGATCCTGTCTTTTACCAGGCGTAAACTCAAATTGGCCAAGTAAAGCCATCAGTCAAGATGACTGCTGTTTGTATAGAATAAAACTGTAGGGGTATCAACCCACTCGTTTTTGCCTGTGTTTTATAAAGTACTTGTCCAAAATATGTGTTTTAAAGCTACCCAAGAAGATGAAAAAATTAACTACCACATTGTTACCAAACAATTAAAAATTGCAGAAAGACACTTTTATACACTATTAAAATCTTTCCCAACAAATCGGAAAAGGTAATTTATGATTTCTGCATATTTGAATCCTTGTCAAAAAAAAGTTTCTAGTGGTTAAAATGTAAAGACCATGCAAATCTATTTCTTTCAAAATAAGAATATTTTTGATGCTTTGATTTAGTAACAATAAATGATGGAAATTATGAAAAAGAAGATGATTTGAACTGAATCCCTTTTGAGGTGAACGACTCAAATGCTTTTAAATGAACTTTTGATCCATCTCCTTGAAATATAAATGTTTATGGTTTAAAAATGATTGCTTTTTGATAGGAGCGCCCTTTTTGATGTAATTATATGCAACTTTATATTCTTTAATTCAAGTTCAGTTGATATCAAGCGTTAATTTACTTTCTACACTCTTCTTATCGTCGTGCTTAAATTACTATGAGTGAAATACAGACAGAGGGTCTAAACCAACCTATTCATCCACTGGATCAACTCACCGTGGACGAGATTGCTCGTGTTACTGCTATTGTTCATCAAGCCATGCCTAAAATTGACATTGTCTTCAACACGATCACACTAAAGGAACCAAGAAAGGAGCTTATGCTTTCTTTTCTTGGCTGGGACACGACCCAGCCTCGGGTGACGCATGTCGAACGAGAAGCGCTGGTGGTTGCCTTGGAAAAAAAAACAATGAGGTGTTTTGAAGGCACGATCTGTTTAAACCTAGGAAAGCTCACGGCTTGGAACCATGTGCCCGATGTCCAACCTATCCTGACGGTGGAAGACATGATTGATATTGAGGAAGTGATCTTGAAAAGTGACAAGGTTCGTCAAGAGTGTTCTGAACTTGGTATCGTCGACATGTCTTCTGTCTTTGCCGATCCTTGGGCTGTAGGTCGTCATCTTTCCTATCCTGGACGTGAGAAGAGACTGATGCAAGCCTTTGTCTATATGCGTACAAGTGAAGAAGACAATCAGTATGCTCATCCTTTGGATTTTGTTCCTATTGTTGGTAAGCGTTTTCTTTTTATGTGATGCACTTGATTGACTTGTACAAAGATGTCGGTCAAAGAAAAGTCATTTCGATCGATCGTATTCGACCTCGAGATTCGAAATTCACTCGTCCTACGATTCCCCAAACGTGTCACAACTACTTGCCTCGCTTTGTCGGTAAAGAAAGATACCGAAAGGATGTCAAGCCGATCGTCATTCAACAACCACAGGGTGTTTCCTTTAGCGTCACTGGTCATGAAATTGACTGGCAAAAGTGGAACATGCGTATCTCTATGAATTATCGAGAAGGGCTTGTGATCCACAACATTAGCTATCAAGACGGAGCAGAGAAGCGTCCTCTCTTTTATCGAATCTCTCTTTCTGAAATGGTTGTTCCCTATGCTGATCCTCAGCTCCCTCACTGTCGTAAACAGGCATTTGATGTAGGCGAGTATGGTCTTGGGTTCTGTACAAATTCTCTTGAACTGGGTTGTGATTGCCTTGGATCCATTTATTACTTTGATGCTGTCTTCAATGACCATCAAGGCAAACCTTATCAAGTACCTAATGCTGTCTGTCTTCACGAAGAAGATGCTGGCATCCTTTTTAAGCATACAGACTACAGAAACGGTAGGTCCCATACCGTTCGTTCTCGTCGTCTAGTGATCTCCCAAAACGTGACAGGTAAGCAACCTCCTTTTTTTTATATATTCTTGTGCACTAAGCAATTCTCTAGTGGCCAATTATGACTATGGTCTCTATTATTACTTTTATCAAGATGGTTCTTTTCAATATGAAGTAAAGGCCACGGGTGAGCTTAATACGCACGTCTTGGCCAAGGACGAAACACCAGGAGGCCACGGCACGATAGTTTCCCCTCAAATCAATGCTCAATACCACCAACACCTCTTTACTATACGTATTGATCCCATGCTAGATGGTACCCGCAACACGGTCGCCCAAGTCGATGTTGAGCCCTTGCCTTATCCAACCGGCCACCCCAACAACCTTTACGGCAATGGTTTTCAGACCAAGACGACTATTTTGAGCAATACCCTTGAGGGTAGGCAAGTGGCCAACGATCAAACGGGCCGGTTCTGGAAGATCATGAACGAGCATCGGATCCACCCCTACACCCAGACGCCTGTTGCTTGGAAGTTGACCTCGAATCACCAAACCCCGTTATTCGCCCGGGAGGATTCTGTCGTGGCTGAACGGGCTGGATTTGCGACGCGGACGATTTGGGTGACTCCCTATGACGAAACCCAGATGTTTCCTGGAGGGTTTTATTGTAATCAATCCAAAGGGGGAGAGGACACGATCGCCAGCTGGGTCAAGCCGGCGCATGACATTGTTCACAAGGACATTGTGGTCTGGTTTACTTTTGGCATCACGCACCTGCCTCGTGTAGAGGATTTTCCAATCATGTCTGTCGACGCCTGTGGATTTTCCATGAGACCCTGTAATTTTTTCATGGCCAATCCTGCTCTGGATGTACCCCCGACTGACAAAAAGACGAATCAATCTAAAAACGTACAGCAAAAGGATTCCAGAGGAGGCTGCTGTTCAGAAAAACTTTGATCTCTATTCATGTTTTCTAAAGATAGATAAACACCCTGTCAAGTTTTTTACATTTATTTTTTGTTTAAAAATAAATATCGGCATTAACAAATCAGATAATTGGGTTTGATAGATATACTCTAGTTTACATATCTATAAACTGGGTTTATCTACAATAAATAACATTATTTTTATCATGATTTTAGATTTAATTTACATTATAGACATGTTTGTACAACATGTTTCCACATAGGCCACTGTCGGTTGGTACAGATTTGGCAATTGTGTAAGGACGTTAACAAATCAAAACGTAAGACTTGATCAAAGTTGCTGGAAGGATAATATACGAGTCGTAGGCTCAAAATAATTTTGATGAAAATAAATATATGACAACAAAATCTGTTTTCTTTGTTTATAAAAAAAATATCTAATAATAAACCTGTACGTCTTTCTTTCCCAAAAAATTGAGCTTTTGGATCAACAAGCTACTGGCAAGCCTAATCAAACAAAATTAAGTGAATGGGCTATGAAGAAATTCAATTTAGATCAACCACTTGCCCAACAGACTATATCAAACATTGTCAAAAATGCTGAAACATTATATAGTAATAATAATAATGTTGTCAAAAATGGCAAAAGTTTAAAAACAACACGCTATCCTCAACTTGATGATGAAGTAGTAAAGTTTGTTGCAGACATGAGCAATAACAATCTGCCAGTCAATCGAGATTCAATCCTTCGATATATAAGACCTATTTCTTGAGTGAAGTATAGAACCCTTGAAAATGAAATTTCAGTTTCTTCTGGATGGCTCACTTAACTTTTTAGGCGAATTGGAGTAAAATGCAGGCCAATGCATGGTGAAAGTGCCTCGGTAGATATCGCTTCTGAAAACATTCAGAACGAATTGAGGAAGATAGAAGAACTTCTTGGGCCATATGATCATGTAGATATCATGAACTTTGATGAAACAGGCTGATATTACCAGCAACCACCAAGAAGAACCATATGTTCCGAGTCGCTTGGCGGCCTAAAAAAAACTTGTCTGACAGTTGGATTGCTCTGTAACTCGGATGGGGCTTACAAAGGGCAACCAATTGTTATCGGACAACACAAGAGCCCCAAATGTTTTAAAGCAAGAGCTAATTTGTTATCCATGACTGCAATTGGAAAAAAACATGAAATTGAATACCATTTTTCTACTAATGTTTGGATGACAACTTAAAATTTTCACAGCCTACGTGAAAAAGTTAAATGTTGCCTTTGGAAGACAGAATCGAAAAATTGCTCTTCTTTTGGATAATGCATCCGTTCATAAAGTAAGAATTCCGCTCAACAATATTAAATTGATATTTCTCCTAGCAAACACGACTAGCAAGCTACAGACTCTTGATGCAGGTAGCCTATTATTTGTTGATAAAATGCTATATAAGCTATCTTTTTGTTTTGCAGTTTTCTCATTCATATTTTGTATACACAGGAATTATTGCCAACTTTAAGGCACACTTCCGAGCCCAGCAGTACGATCGTGCTTTATGTCTGTATATCAGTAAAGCATTGGATAGTCCGAATGTTTACAAAATGGATCAAGCTCAGGCCATGTTTTCTCTAGCTAATGCATGGCTTAAAGTAAAACCAGAAACAATAAAAAACTGCTGGCAGCATACAAAAATATTGGCATTTAAAGAAAGAACAATTTGTGATTTTGAGCCAGTGGAGTATCCAACAAGTGCTTTGCCATTGGAAGAGGAAATTATTGCCGAGCTAAATGGAATGCTCCCAGGTTTCCTCAGAAACTTTGACAACAAAGTTACTGATGTTAGCCAGTTGAGCCTTGGAACAGATGAAAGCAAGATGATAGTATGTTATACCACAAGCACTATTAATAATGAAGAAACTGCAGAAGGCAACGTAGATGAAACAGAAGAAAATGATAATACAGAGCAAGATGAGCAGCGATTCGATATAGTAGAGTGTAAAAGACGCTTGAGAGAAGCCTATGAAACTATTCTCATGTACGAAGCTTCTTTGAACGATCTTGATCGTAAATTACATCGCCGAATTCGAATGAGATTGGCTAACTCTTGTGCTGAATTAAATAAGTCAAAAGAGCAAACAGATCTTCGATCTTATTTTACAAAGTAAAAAATTTATTGTTAGAGTGCTCCAAAAAACTATCACTTACAAAATTTTTTCTATTTAGAGGTAAAAAATATTTGCGTTGCACCCTTAAATAGAATAGTGGTATAGTGGTATAGTGGTATTTATGCTGGGGACCTATGCCGTTCTTTAGAAATACACCCATAAATAGAAAATACCCTTAAATCAGACACCCTTAAATAGAGTGACTACTGTATTAACAGTCTTGAGAAAATCTCAACCCAAATGGGCAAGCATCCTTACGTACAAGACTTTGCAGGTAAAGCAAAAAAATACCTGAAACTTAAAAGCACACAAGATATATACCAAGAAGAATTTGACAAGAAAAAAGAGAAGGAAGAACGCTTGATCTCAAAAAGAAAACTTAGCCATCAAACACAACTTGTATTTGAAGCAGAAACATTGTTAAAGGGTGTCAAGAGGCTGAAAAACTTGAATGAACAAATTATTGCCGAGCGACAAGAATCTTCCTCTTCCAAAAATGTACAGTGCTCAATCGACAATAATACTTCAGCATCTTCAAAACTGGATAAAAACACAAAAAGTTTAAAAGAAACGCTCTATGCCTGCAGGGAAGAAATCCATGAGAGATACAAACAAGGAAAATCATTAATCGGTGATGAACTCAAGACAATGAAATATGGTCTATCATGTATACTCGATCTTTCAGAAACCAGGGAAAATGTTACTAGATGTTTATTCGAACCTAAAGTTTGGTCAAGAATCGTCAATAATAACAAGAAGTTCATTATGAAGATCCCTAAGCTAGAAAAATCGTTACAGGAAAAATGGGAAGCCATTACCACTTTAATTATGTTAGAAAATCGGATCAGTAATGCTGAGAGATACATTAGTTACGTTCCAAATCAGATATCAGTGCCGAAAATCAACATATACTTGACTTCTTTAGCAATATTTTATGTCTTGTCGACGCTAATCAATTTATTTTGGAACCTTCCAATTACACCAAGGTTTCTGAAAGAGACTTCGCATATCAAATTTGGCTCCCACTGTTGAAGAAGTTATTTCACATCAATAATGATTTGGTTAGAATAAAAGTCAGAGAAACTGTTCTGTCCGGCTCCACTTATTCGAAAGCTGACCTATACCCAAATTATGATATCATTGTAGGCTTTAGAGTTGACATTCGTGTTATCTTCGATTTCAAGCAGGATGAATTTGATATTGCTTGTGGAGAGTCCTGTATATCATTGCCTGGTCAAAATAAACTTGAACATGACAAGTCAAAACTGTTAAGGGAAGGAAAACTTATGCAAACCATCTTACAGAATGTTATTATGGATCCAAAGGAATCCATTTCGTGGATGCTTCAACTGTCTGGCCTAACTTGTTCATTCAGTACTTCCCACAATACCAAGTACAGCGAATATCATGTTAGTATACCCCCAGTTTACAGCAACATTTCCATGCTCTTTCTCTCAACTAGATGGTTTCTTCTCTGTCATTGAAAAGCTCTTTATGTTTAGAAACTCGGTTGAAAAAACAGCTCACAAGTTGAACAATTCTATCCGAACAAGACTTGACAAACACCAAGAACGTAGTTTGCAAAATGTATTGGGTTCTCTATTTATTTTCAAGTTTTGCCATAATATCCGTTATCCAAAACATTTAAATGACGCCTCCTTAACTTTTCATTTCCTGTGTTCTCTTTTACAAATTTACGTTCTAGCTCAACGGATAAAAAATCGACGTTTTGCTTGTTCAACCATTAGCTGAATGCCAAAGATGTAGGTTTGTCGAATTTTTTCGTAAAAGTCCAAACAATTCCTAAAATTTCTTTATCATATACATAGTCTAACTTGTATAGAGGGTCTGGCGAGTGGATAATTTGCATAGAATCATACCAACAAAGATAGACGGCGACTATTACCAATTATGCAAGCTATCAGAAACAGAGCAGCATATGCTCTTTACTTGTATTCAGAAACAAGACTTGTGGAACGCAGCTTTCAAGAAATACTTGTCAAATCCTAAAGATCCCAACTGTAGCTCAATATTTCAGGGTTTATCCACACTTAGATTATCCAAGTATTACATCTTACACTATCATGACAAGTTTACAATCTATGATTTTTTTGCTGCAGTCATTCGATTCATTTGGAAAGCCCACTGGCAACAATTCTTTGAACTGACTCCTGACTTGGAGGAGATTGTCATCAATCAAATCCAGAAGGACCTATTGAAACTATCTACTTACAATTCTTTATGTTAATATCTTTTGTACTTCTGTGACAAGTCACTGTTTCATACGCCTGTATCGCTCTTAATCCTTATACTCTTTGATGAGTTTTAATAAGCATTAAAATTTTCATCCATAAAAAAAAACAATTTGTTTGTCACTAACCGACAAAGATAATCTTGTCTCTCGACATTTATATTTTTTGTAACCGCCAATAACCTCCAACCTGACTGTATGCAAAGTTTAAAGGGACCAAAAAATAAGGGTCGGAGCGCAAAATGAATTGAAAATCCAACACTTTGTCTCTTTTTCTTTTGTTCTCTCATGGAAGAAGAATTAATACAAAAAGTTGCAACTTTAATCAATGAATTAGCTTTACAGCAGCAAAATAATCAGCAATTAGCCTTAGACCTTTCAAAACAGATAACAGAAATAAAGGTACTGTCCCTATACCTCAACAGAGTACTTGAATATAAAGAATAATATAATGCTATATTAGCAAAAAACCTCAACAACTAAACTTCCTTTTGATGGTAAACAGAAATAACATCAAACTGTTTTAAATCTGAACCTTTTTTTTGTTTGTTTGTTTGTTTGTTTGTTTAGATCAATCAGTTTCTATACCAAAGCCACTACTACCCGAGCAAAGAGATGAAGTAATAGAAACCTTAAAAAATAGATTAGAAAAAACACTATCCGAACAACAAGCAGCACAACAACGAAATCAGGAGCTTGAGAAGGAGAAAAAGAATTTACAGAATTTGGTTAAGGAGTACGAGACCAGCCTTGAGACAGTGACGAATAAACTTCGTACATATGCAGTCAGTTTAAAGCTGAATGCACTATTGGCCTTTTTTTTATTAATTATCTTTTATCTGAATAGAATGCTGCTTCGGAAGGGCAAATACAGCTAAGGAGAGAGTACAATGCACTATTAGAAGCTGAAAAGGTACACTGAAGATGTGAGATGTACAAATCCAAAGCTGATAAAATAGAATGTATTAGGGAATAACAACATCTTTATTCATGGAAAACATCGCACTTCAATCACAACTTTCTCAACTGGCCAAGACGTTAAGAGTAGCCCATGATGCAGGATCACTTGACTGTCACTATGAGCAAAAGATTGCGCAATTAGAACAAGAAAAAAGGGATTTGTTAGAGATGTCAGGATTAATGTCAATGAAAGAAAGGCAAATAAATGAAGGATCGTCGCCTGTATTACATGTTGCAAGAACAAAAGGCGTCTTGGAGGAATTTTTTAATGAATAAAGGAGAAGGATTTTTGTCATGTAAAGTCCGATATTTAAAAAATTTATTTGAAAAAAAGGATTCAGCTTTTTTTTTTCTTTTTTCTTTTTTTAACTTTTATAATTTAAATACATTCAGCATGTACTGCATGCGTTACTTTGTTCCACTACTCTTATTACCATTTCCAGATGCACCACCTATTTTTGTAATCTTGTTTCTAATTTCATTCTTTCTTCACCAAAAGCCATGGTAAAAAGATATATTACGCATTTTCTATAAGCTATTCAATTTACATTCCTATCAATAGCATATATTGTACAATATTACTAGTTGCTTTATTTACTTCTACTTGTTATTGGGGGCAGGGAAGATGCTGGATTGATTTACAGCAAACACATTTATTTGATGCTCGTGAAAATTCAAATGCAACGTTTAGTCAAGGTGAAGGTTGGTGGAACTGGAAGATTACCTTACCTATTGGACAATAGACTATGTTTATAATTGTGTATATTAACAACTCTTTTACATAAAAAATACCCCAATTTTGACTTTACAACAATTTAATTTTTATATTAAAAAGCACAAAAAAAATATATATGTTGTTTACACCGAACTTGTGTTGAGTAGCCTTATTGAATCAGATAATCAATAAGCTCATTAAAAGCAGAATGAAAAAAAAAAAAAAAAAAAAAAAAAAAAATACTATGGATGGTGCATGAATGGAAAAAGAGAACTATATAAAACAAAAGGTAGTTAATTGTATAGTGTTTGCATAGCATGAATCAATAAATTAAAAATATTACAATTCTATCTGTTGACAGCAAGTACATATAGTAGCTATGGTAACTATATATATTCCCGACTGGCTCTTGAACAGTCGTATCCAAGATCAGTCAAGATCAGCAAATTATAAAAAATCATAATTATTTAATACAATGTTATTGATGGTCTTGGTGAGTTTAGTACAATCTCAAACGTAAAACTATGGGTGGCCAGCTAATGCCCTGTATTTCACTTTCATTAACCGAGAAAAAAAATTCAGGATCCATGAAGGTTGATATAAAAATCCTTTGAACTCCATCTTATTTCGATGTAGTAATGTCATTAGTACGTTGAAGCATGACAAGTTGTCACTTTTGAAAAATAACGGTGGTGGCGAGTATCATGCTTGATAAGATTATTTGTACTGAGTATTGCTTATTCAAATAGTTTAAATGATGAAAAATAATGTTGATTTCTTTAAAATTACACATTCTACTCACTACTATTTAAAGTAACTATATTCGCATTTGTCATCATCATCTCGGTTAAGTCTTCGATTCTACAACCTGTCGACTGAAGTTTACTAGCCAACTATAATCTTTTGGTGCACTTGCCAGATATTTGGATGGCAATTCTACAAACACCCACAATGACATCAACATTATTTTTATTAACTTGAGATATTTGATGTTCTCTGCTATTTTTTTATGGCTATATCTTAAAAGAATGTATACTTGATCCATTTATCACTTTAGCCTTTTTATCTTTTGTCTGTCTTTGATCACAGTGATCCCCCTTTCTTGCTTTATTGATATAGATGTCAGCTCTATATATTCTCAACCAGCATAGAGCTAAGGGACATTTGCTGGTACAGCATTTGGTAGTATTACTAAAATTATCTTGTATGCTGTGGTGCTTTTTTTTTTTAAAAAAAAAAGAGCAAACATTTGATGCAAAGAGTGTAAAAGCGCGACTTATCCCATCATGTCACATTTTTATACAGGATTCTTACTTGAAGTTGCGTATCAGAAGTTTATTTTATAGTATAAAACATGCAGACTTGTGCAAAAATTGAATACGCAAACAAGATGAAAACACTCTATTACTGCTTTATAAATAAATAAAAAAAAATATTCAAATTAAATAAGAGTTTGGAACTTCTAAAATGAAAAAAAAAAAAAAAACTTATTGACCAAGTAAAAAAATGTAATAACCATTTTGGAAACATTAGGCTCCTGGAAATTCAAAAAACCACATTCCATATAACTCAAGTCGTTTATGCTAATTTTATGTTTGCAAGCTACTTTTGCCTTGATCAAGTAAATAGCAAGCAAGCGCCTGCTGCTATTACTCATAACTTGGTTTATCAACTTTTCTCACTTTTTACTGGACAAGGAAAGATATCCAGTGAAGAAGTCAAGAAATGCTTTAATAAATTTTGCGAATCTATCTGAACAAATCAACTTGGATGACTTCAATGCTCGAGGACATCAAGTAAATGTTTCATCTATGGCAAGGTAAAATCAAGCTTTAGTGAGTAACAGCATATCAAGCACTCTAGAAAAAAAATGATCCTTTACTTTCTTGGTCTCTTCTTTAAATTTGATCATAATCTTTTCTGTGGTGACAGTTTAACTATAGTATAAAGGAAATCCCTCGCTCATCATGCCTATCAAAAGAAGCCAAACTCCTCTACTTTTAAATGGCATTTCTGTTGAAAAGAGCGATGCTAACAAGAATATTGTCAAAGATGCTCTTTACATTGGAAGAAATATAACACTCTTAAATTTAAGGATCTAACTGAAGTGAATATTCATGCAAGTCCGCATCGTTATCCAAGATGATACTTCCTAAAAAGCCACTATTCCTGGTTATATTCATATAATTATGAAGTCTATTGAAGGTGTCTCCGATCTGAATGCTAAGCTACAAAAGCTTAAGGGATGCTGTTCTAGTATCTATCAACTCAAACAAATACTTGGAAGCCTCAAAGAAATTTGAAAAACTTCATGCTGCTGGGTTGGAAAAGATCAAGGTGTTTATCAAGGATACTCAAAAGGAGATTTAAGAGAATATGTTCAAGTCTAGAAAGCACACTGCTTTTAGAGGATCAAGAATGTTTTCTTTACTTCCATTGTATGATTGCAAGTCCAAGTCTGTTCCAATCGATGAACAAACTCTCTGAAAGATTGCCGAGTCATGTACCAGTAATAAGAAAAGTAGCCTAAAAAAGCAACTGATGATGATCTTACAACATGGCACTTAAAATTCTGAATTTTCTAAAATAGGAGTTAAAAAAAAAAGATAATAATATATCAAATAGAAAGCGCAAGTTTTCGTAAGCCATACTATTTTCACATTTGTATTTATCATTTTTAATTGGTGATCACTTTTAGGAACTACATTCAAACAAATGGTTGTTTTGTTGAATTTATTTCCAAGTCCAAGAAAATCTCTCAAGCATTGATAAAGTGTAACATTTCCTAATTCTTAAAGACTTTGCGGAAGAAATTAAGATCAATGGAACTCTTGGTTGCGGTGTTGCTGACATCTTTATTGTAATTAATTCTGGCTCTTTAATACTACCAAAGGATATCTGACTATTATAAAAAGAATAACTGATAAGAGAATTTTGTTGGAGGACAAGTGCTTTGGACCCAAAAAGCGACTCATGAGATTGCCAAACAAACTATTTGGTGATTGTTTCGAGTATAATAACAATAGTTTTATTGATGAACAAAAACAATACTGTGACAATAAGCAAAAATGGATCTTACTTCTTTCAAAAGATAATAAACCAACTATTCCTTATAAGAAAAGAGTATTTGCTTATAGTAATGACTCTTTTTCTAGAACTATGAAAGAAAAATGCCCTGCTCTTACCAGTTGGATTACCGATGCTATTAAGAAAAATGTCAAAGAGTTCACCAGGGAAAACCGAATTTATCTATGCCGCTTAGGAATTTACTAGCCAAACGTGCAATTAATGTAAAACCAAAATCTTGACAACTACTGTTTCAGCCGTATCTAAACGAAGAGTGCCTATTATCCTCAAATGTAACCCTTGTAGTACAGTATGGAGTCGCGATGTAACGGCTGCCAAAAGCATACACTACATTTTTGCATACATGTCACAACATAATAGTAAAAGATCTCCCGAATACATGAATTCTGCTTCTTCTGAGGATTAAACAGGAATTCTGTAGAGGGTTCTATTCCTTACCTAGTGGCTAAGTTGTATATAATATTTCCTATAATCTTTTACTAAAACTCATTTTATGCTTATATTTTCTTGATATCTCCCTTTTAATTTCACTGCTTGTTCTACCTCAAACTATCTCAACGTTCTCTATCAACTGTTTCCGGAACTCCACACTTTCTTTCCAAGTTATTTTTTATTTTTCCCAAAATTTTGAAAACACAGTTGTTAAATATATTGCTTGAAGTGAATATCCTCTGACTTGGAGAAAGTTTTCATCAATCAAATCCAGAAGGACCTATTGAAACTATCTGCTTACAATTCTTTATGCTAACATCTTTAGTACTTTCGTGACAAGTCACTGTTTCATACACTTGTATACTCTTTGATGAGTTGTAATAAGCATTAAATTTTTCAGCCATAAAAAAATCGCTTCAGATGTATACACCTAATTTTCTTTTGTCTAATAGTATGAAAATCAGCTCTGCTTATGTTTTGCAAGCGTGCTTACTATAAAATTCTACCGTGATGGCATTTTCTTTTTTAAATTGGAAAAAGTAGACGAGAAATTTATATTCATGAAGAATTCGAGACAAACTTTATTTTTTAATTAAACTGTGTAGCCTTATATTTTCTCTTAGGCTATCCCCTTGGTTATGACTTTAGCGTTTTTACTATCAAGAAGGAAAGTCAAATTATTTTAAAAAAAAATACATTAATTGCTGGATTTTATTATATACCATAAATCTATACATTACCTCAATTGCACATTCTTTTTAATTGCTTTCATATAATAATCCTTATTCTAAATAAACATGAACTATTTCACCTTGCTTATTTTTACTGTCTAACCGTATACTAGCTTATTTCTCAACATGATAATTATTTGTTACGTGAAATACGACAGAAAGGTAGATAAAAACAGGTTTGTTTGCCAATACAAGTTGGATTTGCTGTCTTCTATCAAATGTAGGACAGTCTAATGGACGTTTGCTTTATATGACAAAACTTTACTACAGCGTTTTAGAGCAAATGTGCTACACAAATATAAAGTCTATTATATAAGGTTAATAAATGCCATGATAGAAAAAAAAAGTTTCCCTAGTACAAAATAACGCCAAATACAATTGCTGCACCTGACATTTGGTTACAACACCAGAGGTCGACACCGCTCCAAGTTTCAGGAGTTTATTAACTTATGATTAAGCAAATGATGGTGTCTCTATTCCTGATTGTTACCTGTCTGTATTTAGTCTCCATCAGACAAATGCTTCAATCCTGTATTTGATAAATAAATAGAGGCTTATAGGATATTTTTTTAGCGGATTATATGGGCTGCATGAAGTTTATTTGTCCTCCAATTCCCACACGCGTGTATGCACTTTTTTCTCCTTTTTCTTTCTTTCTTTTTTTCTTTTTTTATTTTTTTAAAAAAAAACGTCTGATGTTTCTTGACGACATCAATACTGAATTAAGTACAATAAAGGAGGAACAACAAGGATTGATTATTGAAGATGTAGGAAGAAAAAGCTCCCTTTCTTCAATCATATCACCTTCTGTGGACATCCAAGGTCAAGTTGTTGCATCAGATATTCTTGTTGCTCTATTAGATAGACCAGGGGAAATGAACCAACTTGTGTCTCGCAATTATCCATTTTATGAATCCATTCAACGCTATATTAGAGAAACGCAAGGAGAACAAGCATGGCAGCGCTTTCAAGATTTACTTTATAAGCCTCGAGAAAAAATGCCTGACCGCACATGGATTTCCTGTATCAGCCATCATTTAGCTCATAATACACTTCTCTTGACTAAATTCAAAGACATTGTGGGTTATATAGAGGATGTACCTGAGGTGATCTCTCCATCTTTTTACTTTGGTACTTTTAGCAGCAGCACGTCCTCCTCTACTGGCCGTAGAAGAAGTCGCAGGTTGTCAAGCAGAAGTTTTGAGTTTGACCTGACAGAGGATGAAAGTATCATTGAGGAAGAACCATCTTTGTTCACAGAGGGCATGTTTACTAATGAGGATCAATTTTACCAGCAATCTGCCGGATACCCTCGAAGACGGCGTTCTTCTTGCCATACTCTCCAATCTGAACCTCATCCAACTTTTGTAGAATCAAAAATTGATGAAGTGGACGAAGTAGAAATCGATACTGGTAATGACAGTGATTACTTGAGGGAACTACTGAGAAACACTGATGACGATGATGATGAGGAAGTCAACGATCAAGATGCACACAGCTTTCGTACGGCTTTCAAAGAAGGAAATAAAAATATACAAGGTTTAGCAAAACTACGTGACTATCCTGATATCCAAGCATCTTTATCTAAGGCTCATCCTGGCTTTTTTCGCAAAGTTAAACAACTGCTTTCGCTCGCACCTTCTTCCCGTAGATTTTCTGCGACCATGCGCAGAAACTCGATATTAGAAGGAGAAATACCTCCGAGTCTGGTGATGGAAATGGATGAACCTAGATTACAGACTTGTACAGATAGTGAAGATGGAGAGGAAAAAGAAGATATAATCCACCTTATTTGCATTACGAGAAGACAACAGCCAGATGATGTTGTTTGGCTCGATAATATAATGGAAGCTTTATATGACTGGCCGGAGTTAATTGATGGCTTAAATGATATTATAAATGAATCCCTGAATGAAAAACATTGAAATCATCAATGTTTTATATATGCCCTTTTGTTTTAAAATCTCTTTCCCATAATTTTCGAACTAACATGCTGTTAGCAAAAATGAATCACTCATAATAAAAAAATAGATATTTGGTATCAGTATGTGAATAAGAGGTATACATCTATAGTAGGCCTACAAAGCCTGAGGTCTAAAAAATACGTTTGCTCTTATTTAATAACCATAGTAACAAAAATAGTG
This sequence comes from Rhizopus delemar RA 99-880, assembly GCF_000149305.1. Taxonomy (NCBI): domain Eukaryota; kingdom Fungi; phylum Mucoromycota; class Mucoromycetes; order Mucorales; family Rhizopodaceae; genus Rhizopus; species Rhizopus delemar. The sequence continues at coordinate 1,987,456 of NW_027137834.1, forward strand.
CATGAACCTGAACAAAAAGAAACTTCGTTAATACGTGACTACTAAAATAAAAAGTCCCGATTTTCAGAAAAAAAAAAAAAAAAAAAAAAAAAAGGCTCTTTTTTTAACAACTTGTAAATATTAATATGACAAATTCCAAACTTCCTGAGAATGTTGAGCTTTTGCGTACCCGCGTTGTAATAGAAAAAGACAGGGTTTATAGTGTATGATATATGGCTTAATATATTTAATATTTTACTAAACATAAAAAACTATAGGCTAGTGGAAGTGATTATCCTCACCAATATCCTGCAATCGACAATAGTTTTAATCTCGAAGAATTCAAAAAAGTATGTAGCAAACGTGCGCAATCTAAATCAATATTATTTTTCTCATGTTTTGTATTCTAGAACTTCAAAGTCAAGATTCAACGATTATCTAAGCACAGTGTCGAGTTCGACTTGATTGGTATTGATGCATCTATTGCTAACGCTTTTCGACGTATTATGATTGCAGAGGTAGTGTGCTGATTTACAAAAACTCAATCGTATATACTAACATTATACAAATAAAGGTTCCAACTATGGCTATTGAAAAAGTATATGTGATGAATAACACCTCTATTATCCAAGACGAAGTGGTTGCACACCGTTTAGGCTTGATCCCTATTTTAGCAGATCCCAAAGAATTTGATTATATGACTGAAGATGGTGGGCCCACTGATTTGAATACATTGGTATTTAGATTAAAAAAGAAGTGTGAATTCAATCCTGAAGCCTCACCCGATGAAACTGATCCTCATAAGAAATACATCAACAGCTATGGTAACTTTAGGAGCGCGAAATACATTTGAATCATTGTGAAACTAATCTATGCTCACAGTTTATTCCAAGGATTTAATTTGGGAACCCAAAGGTAACCAAGAAGAAAAATTTGCCAACAACCCACCTCGACCTGTTCATGATGATATTGTGATTGCCAAGTTAAGACCTGGTCAAGAAATGGAGATGGAATTGCATTGTCAAAAAGGTGTTGGAAGGGAGCACGCAAAATGGTCACCTGTTGCCACAGCTTCTTACCGTCTTTTGCCAGAAATTACCATTTTAGAACCTATTACTGGTGAGGATGCTGAAGAATTCAAAAATTGCTTCGTTGAAGGTGTTGTAGAGGTTGTGAATGAAAATGGTGTGAAGACAGCCAAGGTGGTCAACCCCCGTAAAGATACGGTCAGCAGAGAAGTTTTGAGACACGACAAATTTGTAGATAAAGTTCGATTAACTCGTGTTCGTGATCACTTCATTTGTAAGTCAAAAAAAAAAAAAAAAAAAAAGAGGAGTCAACAGCTAATGAATATCTTATAGTCAAAGTTGAAACTTCGGGTGTCATTCCTGCTGAACAAATTTTCCTTTCTGCACTTGATGTGTTTATGGAAAAAATTAAAGATATTCAGCCTCTTGTAGATCGAGTCATTTCAAACGAAATTGCTTAAAGATTTTTTTTGTTATAAAACGTTATAGAAACCTATTTTTTTTTATTCGGCTTGTTCGTTTGTCTTTTTGCTACGTCTTCTTTCTTGAACAGCTTGAGCCAAGTTCATTAGAACTGCTTCTGTATTCTTCCAGTTGATGCAGCCATCGGTAATTGATACACCATATTTGAGAGCGCATGGCCCTTCTTCAGGCACGCTCTGCTTACCTTCATCTAGGTGAGACTCGAGCATGACACCAACGAGAGCATCTTCACCTTGAGATATTTGTTCAGCAATACACTGTGCTACCTTGGGTTGGTTTCTATGATCCTTGTTTGAATTTCCGTGAGAACAATCGATCATGATGGAGGCAGGCAAACCAGCCTTTTGGAGCATTTCTTTTGCTTCCTTGACATAAGCTGCTTCAAAGTTGGGCCCTTTATTACCTCCTCGCAAAATGACATGGCAGTCAGGATTCCCTATTGTGTGTGTGATGCAGATAGTACCCAAGCTGTTGATACCCAAAAAATGATGAGAGGCGGCAGCAGCGCCAATGCCATCAATAGCAATTTTAAGGTTGCCATCTGTACCATTTTTAAAACCAACAGGAAAAGAAACGCCACTAGCTAACTCTCGATGAAGTTGAGACTCTGTCGTTCGAGCACCAATAGCACCCCAAGAAATAAGGTCAGCCATATACTGAGGCGAAATAGTATCCAACAATTCAACAGAAACAGGTACTCCCATGTTTGTGAGGTCACTGAGTAAACCTCGGCCAATTCTGAGTCCCTTGTTGATTTGGAAACTAGAATAAAAGAAAGGTTTTAATTATGAGTTTCAATTACATGTGCTTTGTTACCTTCCATCAATATCAGGATCATTGATTAAACCTTTCCATCCAACTGTAGTTCTAGGCTTTTCAAAGTAAGCACGCATAACAATAACCAGTTCTTTTTCATATTTTTTTTTTGCGGTTAATAATAGCCTGGCTTTAGAAAAATCAGTTCATGAAAAGAAAAGATTTTCTATGAAACGAGAAATACAAACCATATTCATTAGCAGCTACTGTATCATGGATCGAACAAGGGCCAACAATCACAAACAGTCTATCATCCTTTTTTGAAACAATATTTTGAATTTCTTTTCTTGCTTTCATTACTGTTTCTGTGGATTTAGTTGTCTGCAGATCAGGGTTACATTTCAGGGTTCACAAAAAAGTGTTCAACTTACAGATGGGAATTCTTCTTTAACATAATTGGGTGCAAGTAAGGCGTTATAACCTTGAATTCTCAAATCATCTGTTATTGATTTTGTCATTGTTTTTTTTTTAATGATTAAAAACAAGAGAGAAAAAGAAAGTATTGAATATATGCATTTTATGCTGTTACTAGATTATTTTTAGATCTCCAGAAAATAAAAAATAAAAAATATATAAAAAAAAAAACAAAAAAAGCCGACAGATAACATTTTTAGGCATTTTTTTAATTTTTATTTTAATGATACCAACTCCCGATTTATCGCATATAAAAAAGGACGACTTTGAAAGGGTCTATGAGCCTGCAGGTTAGGATTCAGGAGAGGGACAAGTGCACTATTACACAATATTCTGATAAATACACAACACAGAGGATACTTTTCTATTATTAGACGCGCTTGAACAAGAAGAAAAGCTGATCCGTTCACTAAAACCAAGATTCTGTTTAGAGATTGGGTAACTAGTTTAGTTGAAATGACAATATACAATGGAAACTCATTTTTTTTATTTTTTTCAAGATCTGGATCTGGCTGTGTTACTAGTTTACTAGCAAAGATCATAGGAGATGGGAATGCAGGTATATACACATACACAACTTACTGCTAGAGTAATAATTTCTGTATTTTGAATAGTTTTCTTTACAACGGACATTAATCCATTTGCGTGTCAAATAACTCGACAGACAGGAATACAGAATGAAATCAAGCTAATTGAGCCTATTCAAACCTCACTCGTTCAAGGGTTATTACCGCGTTTAAAAAATAGTATTGATATCTTTTGCTTTAATCCACCTTATGTAGTCACCACTCATGAGGAAGTAGGAAGTATGGGCATTGAAGCCTCATGGGCAGGTGGAATTGATGGTAGGGAGGTCATTGATGAGCTACTACCTTTTATAAAGGTAACATATATACATTGTATTACAGATATTTTTTGCTTAATCCCTTTAAGGACTTATTATCACCTGAAGGAGTATTCTATTTACTGTTGATTAATGAAAATAAGCCTAATGACGTAGTGAACATTATGAAAGATACATATAAAATGAACGCAGAAATCATGCTGGAACGTCGCGCTGGTCGAGAAAGGCAATACATTTTAAAAATTCAGCATTAGATTGTTTTCTTAATCGATACTAAAGTGTCGGTGATAATGATAACATTGTAGATTGGTCTAAAGAGAAAGCCGCCAACTAATAAATGTACACTAATATTTCCTTTTGTTTCTTTCTATCATTCTATTCTGAAAAGCACGGAGAAATGCAAATGTTCTTTTGAACATTTAACTGCTGCTGCTACCTTATGTTCTATACCAACCTCAGGCATTATTCCCAATATACCACACAAACTAGTTTATAAAAGCACCAAACGCCTGGCTAATAACAATCACCTCTCAAAAATACTCTGTGGAGACGTGTCTTTACCTTTAGATCTTATATATAGCCTTTCATTTGCCTTTTCATATTACAAGCCAAATAATAGCAGTGCATGCGACTGAGTAGGCTTTCTAGCAAACTAAAAAAAATTACTATTATCATTGTCATTACTTGTAATGTTTTCAAGCAGTATGTAATTTCGTTTGATCTCTAAAATCCTAGGAGCTTTCCATACCCTTCATTTTCTTTCAAGTAATAAGTTTGAAATTCTTTAAATGTGATTTTAAACAAAATAAAGATAATGAAAAACAATGGAAAGATTTACGTCACACTGTAATTATTAAGAAAATACTAGATAATTTATAGCAAAATATGCAAAATATTCTTTCAATAGTACTCATACTAAAAACATAAAAAAATAGATAGTTGTTTTAAGACGAATGAAATATAAGCCTGTTTTTTTAAAAAAGAAAAAATCTGGCTTCGTAATTAAAGCGTCATTTTTACCTTTTCTCTCTTTATTTTTTTAGCTGAAGGAAAGAAAATGAGTCCTGTTGGAGAAAATGAAAGCATGAACCAAACAAAGTTTTGGCACAGGAAGCAGTGTTCAACGCGTCTATTTATAGGTCCTTGGGACTCGAATCCTACACCTTTACAACAAAACCAGCAATCTAGTGTTGAAAATCTGAATGAGAGGACCAGCTCATCGCAGCATAACAGTAGAGTAAGGTACCCACTAAACAACGTTTGTTAAATACAAATCCTTTATTTTTTGACATATTTGCTTCGGTGGTTTTTCATAGTGTATCAGAAAGTCCTCTTGCAGTCAACCGCATGAAACCTCCACCACTCGTTACACCAAATTCTGACGGAACAAGTTTTATTACTGCCAGATCAAAAAATACAAATGCAAGCAGTGTCTTTGCTTCATATCACTTATCACCTTCTCATGACGATGAAAATGCATACGAGGAGGATAACATTGATTACGATTTATTAAATAGAGATCTACTCGGAAAAGACGATAATGACAACCAAGCAAAGAGTTCAATAAAAGACAATCATGATACGGAGTCTATTGCGACCGTTAAACCATCCGATATGAAGCCTACAATTTCATTAACATCCTCGTTACCTCCTGCTCTCACAGCGCTATCCTCGAAAATTGCAGAACCCATCACTATAAATAAGAAAAAAAGGAAAAAATATAGACGTCGCACGAATAAATCTTTGCTTTGGAAAAAGACAGGCTCCCTCTTTATTACCCATGGACTCACAGACCATCAGCCAGAATCATCTATCCCACCAGCAATGGGAGAAACGATCAAGAGAGGACCTGTGGTTTGTATGAGGACAGTGACAGATCGTCTTGGTTCCGAACCCACCAGATATAAAGCCTCCAAAGAATCCAAATATAGTTTGTTGACAGAGGAGTGGAAACAAGTAGAGCTGGTCTTGACGCGTTCCTACATATCCACTTATTCACTTTCGGTAAAAAAAAAAAAAAAAAAAAAAAAAAAAAAAAAAAAAAAAATAGACATATTGTAGATCCATTTTAACTTTTTACAAAGACACTTTTTTGGCCAAAACATCGATTGGAATACCGTATTTATTTTGATGGGTCACGCAAACCAAAAAACCTTGAACTTTTTCTAGTTTCTCCTATAGACTATACCTTTGGCATCCGATTTTCATCCAATACAGGAAAAATACCTACGACGGTCGTCATGACATTTAGAGCAAAATCATTTTCACAGTGTCAAGAATGGTATATGCAATTATACAAATTACTCCCTTCCGATGCAAAAAGCCCGTTTCCTTCCTATTGTGAAGTTTATATCCCCATGCTCGACCTGATTCTCAATCTACCTTTGGAAAAGACAGAGGGATGCTATGATATTACGCTTGCTGATGTCAAGGAGGCCGTGGTAGCCGTGGTAGAGGAAGGTGGACATGAAGGTAAATTATCTGGTCTGGATGATGATGAATTGGGCCTCTGCTGGGCAACCAAGGAAAGGGCAGAGTGGGTTCACTGGACCTATTCTTCTGCTAACCCTAATCAACGTATTGATTGGGCTATTTGTCCCCAAAGTATTGAACAGACACACCGGCTTGAACTTCGAACAATAGAGCATAGCCCCTATGATATCCTGTTGGAAGAAGGTGCCATGCTCCGAGAACCACCCTCTGTCGAAGGGCTTTTGGTATGCACAAGCAATTTCTTTGGCTTAAAGGCCAAGATTTCAAAAAGGGCGCTCTATTTTGCTTCATTTGACCAATACTTGTTTTACATTCCTTCCTTGAAAGCAGCAGAACCTGATGTAGCTTGTAGGTTAGACGAGGAATGGGTACCAGAGAATCTGCGTACAATTTCTCATGTTTGTCTTATTTCACCCTATGCGGAGCATGCCACAAAAGAGGTTGAGCTGCAAGAGATGCAACGCCGAATGAAATTACTGACAGAGGCTAAAGGGTTGATTGATTTGACTGAAGTTTCTTATGTGAGAAGACGCTTTATAGACTTATCAGAGGATGAACAAGTGACCTATGATAGCCAAACGAGTCAAGATCATATGTTGGGAAGATCCGGGACCAGAAACAGCTCCTCTTGTACGCTAGAACTAGTGATGGATAATGGATTAAACATTCAGTTTGAAACTTTTTCTATGTCTACATGTGACGTATGGGTCAACTATCTATCACAGTTGGTTGTATATTGGAAAGCACGGAAAGAGGCAAAAAGAGGAGCACATTTAAACGATCGATTTACAAATTCCTTGATGAATGAAAAAGAAAAAGGGATGGGAGGAGCATGTAGACATGACAAAGAGAAAACATTAGCTGATACACGTATTTGGAGCTACTGTTTATATGAACAGTGTCGCGCTATAGTGGTATGTAGATAAACAAAACGAGCCAAAATCAACTGTTTCATACTTTTACTCTTTAGAAATCTGGCATTTTATATTACAAACCTCACCATCGCGGCACCTATTCCAAAAAGTTTTTTATATTGGCAGTCAATGGCTGGCTATATTCATTTGACGTGTTCAACCGAAACAGTGAAAGCAAATCTGGTAATCACCACCGTAAAGGAGCTATTGATACCGCAGGATGCTATTTCTACTCGGGTGTCGATTGCAGTAAAAAGAAAAAAGGAACAAATATGACGGAGGTAAATGAAAAGGTGGTCAAGGTGTACTCTAGTGGGTTAGCCACAGATGATGCCATTCTGGCTTGTATATTTTCTATTTGGAAACCCAAACTTCGAAAATATTATAGTCCAAGGCAGCATAGACTGCGAGTTTATGGCCAAGATCAACGCTTGAATTCAAATGGACAGACAATTACCTTTCTAGCAGAGAGTAGACAAGAAAAAGAAGAATGGATTCATGCCTTAAATAGTGTTGCTGAGCACATGATGCGCAAGGCGTCCAATGAATAAAAAAAAATGTGTAATAAAAAAGAAACAAAACAAAATGTTAATTAGCGACTCTTTTATGAATCAAAAAGGCACATAAAATAGGGTTGCTGCAAATATTCAAGTTGACTTTATATACATAATAATATTTGTTCTAAACAATGTATTTGTTGGTTTAAACAGCCAAAAGTTCACCCCAGTTGCGAAGGAAGACAATAGCACCAGTGAAGACTGTGACAGAAAGAGCAATATTTATGTTTCCTTGACGCTTTTCAGGAGAGAAGATTTCTGATTTGATTGCTTGTAAGAATGAAGGGCTCTTTTCACCTTGTTGTAATTGACGTCTATCCATTTTTTATGTATAAGCAAAAAAAAAATAAAAAAATAAAAAAAAAGGAAAGCGAGGGAAGGGGTTTGAAAGAATAGTCACATCGGTGTCTAAATATTTATTCTAAAAAAAAAAACTTAAGCAATTTCTTCAATCACCATGTCCTCATCCTCTTCTTCATCCTCCTTAATTTCACTGATTTCTGGGCCTGCTTCATCACGAATTAACATATCTACAACTGAAACACATTTCTCTTTAATTTCTTCATCCGATTCTTGGGCATGAAGTTTTTGAATAACACGATATACTTGTTTTTTTCGTAAATATTCTCGGCCAAACTGTGTAGAGGTTAATAAAATGATCGCCTCTACCAACATAGCACGAAGCAAAGTATCCTTTTCACGAGTCTAAAGCAGTGTGTTATTTTCCCTCTATTTCACTGAATTCATGCCATCTTTTCATACCTTATTATCATCCAATAATTGAATTTCCTCAGGGAACTGCTCAAACTCATCCATGTCATATTCCTCATTACCGCACAAAGGCAAAAGAATGAAAGGCAATGCGTTGATTTGATCTACTTCCAAGAGTTTTGAATGCTCTCTTGTTTCGAAGCAACAGTTCTTTAATACAGTGATCACACCACCGCGACGGATAATACTAGGGTCTTCGGTGAAGATTTGCAACTTTGTAAGAGGTGGCAATTGATCTGCTTCGGAAGATTCAATCATATAGACTCGACCAAGACGAAGACCGGAAATGTTTGAAAAGACGCTTGCCAGAAAATGATATTCAGCTTCAGGGTTGTAGTCCTTTTTGTATCCTTTGTGGAATGCTTCTACCAAATGATCCAACATACGTGTTGACTTGCTCAATCCTTCCATGGGCTCCGTCTTGGCTTGAATCAATTTAACACATGCAGATTCATTTTTAGTCATGTTTGATAAAAGCATACAAGCGAGATCGGCTAATACTGATTTGGCATTCTATTATCATAAAGCGACAAGATTAGAGGAAAAGAGCAGTTTGCTTTTTTTTTAGAAAATTGATGCTTACTGTAATCAATAAACAAATGTACTTTATAAAATCTTGGTCGTCCAATTCATCTTGAACAGCAGGGTCACTGGAAAGGTTGATCAAGCAACGAAGCGCATCGTGTGCAGTAACCTAAGTGACATTTTTTTTTGTTAATTAGCAGTCAAAGACAGTTTTTATTACTAATCTTACAGGATCTTCTCGACAAAGAGCTTTGATGTCCTTACAAATAGTTTGTTTTTGTTCAAGTAGGATATAACGATATTGGTTGCCGTTAGGTGTGTATGGAACAAGGTGGTGAAGAGCAATAGCTCTGATCTATTTTAGTATAAAGTAGTTTAATAAAAAAAATAAATTGACAATTATGTGTACGTATTTTTTTTTTTACCTCTAAAGCTGGTTGGTGTAAAAATGGAATGAGCTAAATAATCAAAGTTATAATTGGTTGATTCTTGTTACTGAATGTAAACTCACTTCTTTAATTTGTTGTTCCATGTCGAAAATAGTTGTCTTTGTTTTTTTTTCGACAACTGGAGTTGTAAATATTTTTTTTTTTTTGGCGGCTTCTCTTCTCCAATCAAATAAGCCATTTTTTTGTTTCCGATTTGCTCTGAAATAAAGTATGATTGTTTTTATCTGCTCACATTTTATAAATCACAATGCTCGTAAACATCATCAAAAGGTTGAATAAAATGGCTAAATAGGTAAATATTAGTTATTTTGCTCAAGGAAATTAATCCCCAATCAATTAGATATTCATCTCATATTTTTCACTTAAAATTGTTCATACGCCAACATTTAAAGCAAAAAACACTTCATTTTTTTTTTTCTTGATTGCCAAAACATACTTTATGGATATATTTTCATTATTTTTCTCCATTTATCACTTTTTCTATCCTTTTTTTTTTATTCTAACAAGACAAAAAGGTATGTCACTTTATCCAATGGGTGAAAGATCAATGTAAAGAAGGAATTTTCGGTATTCATGTATATACAAGAAAAATAGGTCGTCTTTTTTAGGCTCCACCAACAAGAATATTGTTAATAGGGATATGAATAAGCTATTGAACATTCAATTATTAATGGACTTGCTTCATTTCTTCATCACCCTTTCCTTACCTTAACAAAATAACCCAGAGCACCAAGAGCAGCAAAGCCCATAGCGACAGCTTGTGTGATCTTTAAGAATTCTAAATGAAAAGGATTTAAAAAAAAGAAATGTATAAAAAAGCTTATTTCTTTACCTTGTTGATCAGGTTTCTTACAACGATTGATAAATTGAACACCTTCCTTGAAAAATTGTTTAGGACCATCAACAACTTGTTGAGCAGTTTCTTTAAGGTCAGATGAACTCATTATATAAAAGAGATGAGATTAAGTAAAGATAGAAAAAGAAGCAAGAACTTCTTTTGCAATTTAATTGGCGAGCGTGATACTTTAGCCAATCAGGCTTTGTAGTGTAATGTTACACGAAATCCAAAACTTTTAATGATTATGTAAATAAACATGCTGCACTCATCTTTTCGCGTAAAATCATTTAACACAAGAGTAGAGCATGTGTTTACTTTAATAAGTTAGTGCAATAACCAAATGGGGTACCAGTGCAATAGGTATACTTGTTATTAAATAATGAGTATCGAATGAATTGAAATCACTCTAGATGATTATACTTGTTATTCCCACATTAGGATAGCATTGGATAGAAATTTGTGTAAAATTCCATTCTTTTTACTCAGAGGCTTGTAATAATGATGATTATTTGTCTCTCAATAAACAAAAAATAACTACCTCAATTTTACCACACTTTAAAATTGCCTCAAGGAAAAATTGCCGCAGCTCTTTAATTCCTCTGAAATAAGGGCGAGTCCATCGTTGGTGTAATCATACATCTCCGATATGTTATGTTAGAAAGTAGAACCTTTTGTCACTTGTACTGTGATATTTCATGTGATGTAAATGGGATGTGAAATCCATAAAAAATAAAACATGAAACAAGCAAATTCATCGCAAAGACTCTCAAAACCATAAAGAGGATTGCACCGGAGATTATTAAATAGATGGTTTCATTCTATTACGTGAAAAGCAAAATATTAGTACAAGGATTGCATTGATATTTAGTCTATAAAGTTATATATAAACAAAATATTTAATGAATTGCAGAATGGTCTTTATAGATTGCAAGGTATATTCGAGACGCGTGAGATAGTTGATAAGAAAGTGATATGAAGCTAGGACTAAGATGGTTATAAGTCTGTCATGCTGATAGGAATACTTTTACCAAAGATAACAAGTACTACTATCTCGTATTCAAATGACCCTTTATTTTGCCTATTTAAATAAATAGCGCTTTTTCTATCTCTCTTTTTTTTTGTCTCTTTTGTTTTCACCTCCCTTTTTTTTTATATAAATAAAATGAGCGAATATAATAAAAGTGGATATGGAACGATGACAGACCAAGATTTAGTACATAAACTCGGGAAAAAACATGTATATTTACTACTCTATGCTTAAAACAAATAAAAGAAGGCTTATAAGGCATACTAGGAATTACAAAGAACACTTTCTACTTTTGCCACATTTGGTAATAAAGTCAAGCTGTAACCAATAGAAACTAAATTAAAATTCTCAGGGCTTGCATTCTCTAACATTGGCATCCTATCGAATACTTCCGCAACATTTCAAACAGGTACAATATATCTGTTGTATTATAATTGATCTATTCATATCTTAAAGTTCTACAAAGAGGTGGTCCAGTCACTATGCTATTATGCTGGAACATTGTCGCTTTCTTCATGATCTGTGTTGCACTTTCATTAGCAGAGATATGCTCAATCTATCCAAAAAGCGGTGGCTTATATTATTGGGTGTATGAACTATTAAATAGCCACTTGAAAGACAAGTCGAGGGCTGTAACCAGGTTAGATATCAAATGAAGGAGTACATGAAATCAGTGTTGACTAAATCAAATAAAAAAAAAGCGCATTTATTACAGGCTGGAGCTACTATTTAGGAAATATCATTGCTATCAGTGCAAACAATGTGACAGTTGGTAAAGGAAAGAGGAAAGGAGAGGGCATCAAAAGAATAATACATTCAATTAGCTCTTTCGATTGGCTCAATACTTAACCTAGCATTTGACATTCAACTCACCAAGGTATCCTTAATGATCATAACTCTCATCATCACCACTTTACATGCCTATGTAAATACGCGTAATATAAGCTATCTAAGTATCTTGAATGAATGGAACGTCTTTTGGTCGTGCGCTGGATTGATTCTTATGATTGCAATCTTGTCTTATTTTGCTCCTCATCAGCAAGCCAGCTGGGTCTTTACTCATTTTGAAAATGAAACTGGTTTTGATAATCCTATCTATGTGTTTATGCTTGGTGCTATAGGCGCTTCTTATTCTTTATTTGGTAAGACGACAAGCGTTTTCATGCTTCACTAAAGATCTCACTTATTTTCAGGTTGTGAATGTGCTGCATCTGTCAATGAGGAAACACAAGACGCAGATATGTCTTCTCCAATGTAAATTAATTCATTTTACTTTGTTGAAATCAGTCAACTCATTGTGTGTCTGTCTATGTACTTAGAGCCATTGTGGGTTCGATCGTGGTTGCTTGGATTGTCGGTCTTGCCTTCTTGACTGTTCTTTTATTCTCCATTCAAGACATCAACTCTATCTTGAATACTTCATTTAATATGCCAGTTGCACAATTGTTCCAGGTATCCTTTCTGATCGACGCTTTGATCCATCCTGCATTTCTAAACACTCTTTTCCCACTCGTAGGACGCCATTGGTACTTGGGCAACATTAGTATTTCTTTTGCTGATCGTTATCTGTCAATTCTGTACGGGTGCAAGTACAATGACCATCGCATCCAGACAGATCTACGCACTCGCCAGAGACAACGCGACCCCTTTCAGTTTCACTTTAAAGTATATCAATGCTCGCAGATTGCCTGAAAATGCTGTGCTCTTTACGTTTGCTCTGACTTGTTTTATTGTACTACCATTTCCTCTTTCCGATCATTTGTTTGACACGATTGTTAGTGCAACTACCATTACTGTTCATTTTAGCTATGGTAAGCATGACATCATACCCATTTCCTTTTTTAACCATTTTATAAAGCGATGGTCTTGGGCTGTCGTTTAATAGACCAACGAAAGAGAAAAGGTCGTTTTGACTTGGGAAAATGGAGTTTTCCAATCAACCTCCTTGCATTCTTTTACACCCTTTTTGCGGTCTTTGCATTCCTTTTACCTACATCTTGGCCAATAACATGTAAACTCCCCCCTAACTGATCGTCTTGTTCCAACCTTTTTTTTTTATAGGGGACACTGCAAATTATAGTGGAGTAGGGCTATTGATGATCACACTCACCACTGGCTTCTTTTGGTTCATGTGGGGTCAATACCGTTATCAAGGGCCACTGGACACAACCGATGATGTTCATCAATGAAAATGGCTGCATGAATGCCAGAATTGGAAATGAGAGCTTAAACTTATAAGAGTACACAAAATTTCTCATGATTTTCAAATGAATCATCCTATATCCTACATCATTCCACCTATCCTTTTTTTGTCTATGAAGGTTTTATTTTAATATCGTCTCTAGATGAGCACTATGATAAAGAAAATAAAAATAAAAAATACAACAATAAATCACTTGAGTTGAAGGATCATCTTTTTCTTTTTTTTTTGCATTTCCTGATAATGGGAATTTTTATGATGCATTCGTCCAAGCGGCACTGTAGCTCTTGCGACTACTTCATTTGGCCAAAAAGGTCAATCTTCAAAAGTGTGGTCTTTATCAAAGTACCGCAAACAAGAACGTGAAAGAAGTCAAGTTTTCGATGCGATGGCATCTTGGTTGCTATTTGACGTGGCGAACCTATTTAAAAGGCAATCTCCAAGGCTGATCAAGGAAGTCGATAGACCAATGCATCCCACAGCGATTGTTGAACTGGGCAAGACCACAAGAAATGCTCATCTGTTTTGATTGCACCATACAGCATACACTCTTATTTGTGATAGAGCTGGACACGATGGGATGCAGATGGGAATATGTAAGACACATCATTCAACATAGCCTACAGTGCTCATGGTGTCCATTGACAAAGAAGGAAGGGGAGAGTTTTCTCAAACTGTGGATCGCTATTTTTCATATTGACGTACATTAAATAAAACAATGATAAATAAAAGGATTTTCTATATGCAATGAATAAGATTGAGTGTTTTCATTGTATGTGACTTAATTTGGTTAGATCGAGTACATTGTGTAGTCTTGACGAAAAGACTAATTGCATCAAGAAATCCATTTTTGATCTAATGTTTAAAAGAGTATGTTTTTAATTTATTTATAAATAAGTGATGGCCATATACAATAAGAATGATGTGTGGAGGTTGTTATTTGTGATGAAATAATTTAAAGATAAATTTTCTTTTTGAATTCTTGGAATTATTTGATTCATTTGAATGAGATGAACTGTTGGAAGTAGTCCGAGACATAGATGAGGTAGTACTTGACAATTCAGAGTTATTTTGAGTAGCATTTTTGAGCGGTTTAGGATCGCCATGAACTGGTGTATGTCCTAATCTAACTCTTGTCTTTTGCCACCAGACAGGAGGACACGTTGTTCCGTTGAGTTCATCATGCACCGTAGGCCTGTTTCGAACAGAAATACTTGGTTCGGGTAAACTAACACGACGACGAGAAGGCTTCTTTGTTATCCTATGGCGTGGTCTAGACGTCGGTTCAGATTTTGCCCTAATTCGTTTCACGCTGATCGTCGACTTTTGCTCTTCGTGAATGATCCCGGATTCTTTAAAGACCCAACAAACCGCTGAGCATATCCAATAGAGCTGGGATTGTACGAGAGCAATGGGTATAATTAAATAATGAGGAAATGGGTTCTTCAGATTATTCGCTGGGGGTTCTACCATGTTGTTATATGTTGAATATATGAGATGGAAAAAAAGAAGGAGGACAAAAAGAAGTTTGCTTTTTATATCCAAATTCATCTGCTTATTTGTACCCCGATTGCTTTTCTTATTCAAAGCTTGACCAATGATATCTCTTACGGTCACGGCGCTTCATGGTGCCGAATTTTTCTCAAAATTAACATGAGGAAAACCATTTCTTGTCATCCATTGCTTGGCTGACATACGGAGTTTCCTTGTAATTTGAACATGATAATAATCAGATATGGATATGTGAGTAAAATAGTTTATTCAACAAGAATGATAGAAAATTGTGGTTAGCATGTAGCTCTATACAACCATCCACCCATTGTTTGTTTGTTTTCGTAAGAAACGACTCTACGATCAAAGCTTTGTTTTTCAAAGTCTGCTGATTACAACAAGAGCATGTACCGGGATATACCCAAGTCAAAAGTGCTCTCGGCTTGGTAGAAAGTCGGCAAAAAGAAATCACGTTAAAACACAAGTGATGCCCGTCTTTATTTTTTTTTAAAGAAAAGAAACTGGCGATGCCATTGACCTTTATTTGAAATCAAAAAAGAAATAGGACAGTGACAAATACTTGCAAAATGCTTTCTTGTAAACACGATGGTAAATACATTCCTGTTGATATCAAAAGAAGCGTCATTCTCGGTAATGCAACCTTACAAAATAAGGGGCATTGCAAAGGCACTGATCTTCATACAATGCAAGCCTCTGAAGACAAGACTTTGATTCGGACAAGATGCTTCAGAATAAGACGATTTTCTTTTAAATAGCATTCTAGAAACAGGGTCAACTTTCAAATTTTAGTGGCAATAGGCTGTGTTAGGGATTTTTTTTTTATAAAATGAGTCAAAAAAAAAAGTTGTTTGTTGTGTACCGAATTTTCGGTTTATTTATTTTAACTTTGAATTTCATTGGTGATCAAAAAGGATGATTGGTTGTTCCTGAATTGTTGATTAAAGCAAACAAAACAGAGTCAATCAGTCTTGGATTAAATCATTGGTCGAACTATTCATCCTTGAATGGTTAAAGTATGACAAAGACAAAATTGAATAAAGACAGAAAAAAATTTGTCATAATCAAAAGTCATAAACAAGTTTACTATGCCCTCAAGCATTGAGTTTTTTTTTTTCTTATTTAATCATTCCAAGACTTTAGAAAAGCTTTTACAGTGGCTTATAAAAAAGAATGATTTGACACCAAGAATTCCAATCGCAGTGATTTCTTTAACAAATTACGCTTACAAATAATTTCTTGAAAATAATTGCTATAAGAGATGCTTGTTGAATGGGTTTCGGATAAAAAAAAAAAAACTACGTGAAAAAAAAAATTTTATCTGTCATTAAAATACACTAGTCTGGAAATGACTTATTTTCTGTTATCCATCATATTCTCTCACAAGATTAGATAGAGACTGCATTGTAAGCTATTGATGGATCTTTATCAAGCTCACTCTTTGCTTGTAGCAATACATAAATGGGCTAATTGCTTTATTTCTATTGTTGGGAATGAACAAACGTAAAGAATGCTTAGGTACTTTATGTTACACAATGTTTCAGGGGGATTTATGTAACAGCATATTACTGTGTTACTATTTACCACGGCAAGTTCTTTCTGTTTTTTTTTGCAACACATATTTGTGTAATCATGATAGCATGAAAGAGCATTGTCAATTCTGCAGCACTCAAATCATGATGCTTTTACTCTCATTTCTGTTTTTCTTTTAATTTCAAAATTTTTATTTCAAATTTATAAACAGGTACTGATTGAATCAAGTTTCACATATTTTAACAACAGAAGATATTAAGGGGTATATAAACCATGTGGATAGTGTACCTTTTTTTTTTAATTTAAAAATTTTTTTTTACCTGGAAAATGGTTGTGTGGTTTTATTTATTGCTATCAGCTTTTGCCATTCTTTATTCAAGCGCATCCTCCACTGAAAAAAGAAATGGTACAGCCTACAATTACTGGTCCCAGAAAGCTTGGGGTGTCAACTTGGGTAACTGGCTTATCCTCGAACGTTGGATGGATCCAAGCCTCTTTGAAAAGCATGCGCCTCATGCACAAGACGAGTGGAATTTTTGCAACCAAACAACCAATGCTACCAAGATATTGAAAGAACACTGGGACAACTGGGTCACTGAAGACGATTTCAAGAAACTGGCCAAAGTCAAAGTAAATCATGTTCGTATCCCTATTGGCTATTGGGCCTTTATTAAACCTGACTCGGGTGAGCCCTATGTGAGCAGTGGTCAAAAGGAACAAATCGAACGTATCCTGGGTTACTGCCACAAGTACGGACTCTATGCGATCCTTGACTTGCATGGTCTCCCTGGGTCGCAAAATGGTGAAGCCCACTCGGGTCACATTGGCCCCATCCACTTTTATTCATCCTACAACATCAAGCGAGGTTTAAAGACGGTCGAAGCGATGGTCGATTGGATGAATGGCCTCAACAGCACCTTAAAGAACACAGTGGCCTCGATTGAATCCGCCAACGAACCAAGGACGACAAAGGCTCAATTGACGATTCTCAAAAATTACTATCAAAAGGCTTATAAAATCATCCATGCCTCTCCTTTCAAGGTTCCCATGATGTTTCATGATTCTTTCCAGGGCCTCGATGCTTGGAAGAACTTCTTGCCTTCTACTGCCAATGCTGTCATTGACCTTCACCCCTACTATGCCTATCCTCCTCAAAAGAACCGTAATTCGATCATCAAAAGTATTTGCAAAACAAAGTCCAGTGTTTCCAAGTTCCACCTGCCTGTCATGTTTGGCGAATGGTCCTTGGCTTCGGGTGCAGCGAGTGATACGTGGTGGTTGAAACGCATGATGGATACACAAGTGTCGGTTTATAAGGGCAGTGGTGCCGGTGGTACCCTTTGGTCGCTCAAGAACAACATTAATTCAACCGTTTGGTCATTTGAGAAACTTGTTGATCAAGGCATTATCAACTCAAATACCTTTTCATCCCATAAATACGCTAGATGCTAATATTTAAACTCATTCTCATCCTCCTTCATCCATTCATGTCATATCAATAAACAATTCATTTTTCAAAAAAAAAATCGGCATACTTGATCTTTTTAATCTGAAAATCTTATTACGGACGTTGCCGTAGTGAGGACAGAAGATATGGTAAAGGACTTCTCCGAGCCACGCTTTTTTATTTGAAAGACTTACATACACTAAATCAAAATACTATCTGTCATCTTCATAACTTTCTAAGACGTTAAATTAAATCTAAAAGGCGTTTGTACTATGGGAGGGAAGTTGAAGGACCGGATTTACCATATCTTCCGTTCTCACTACGGTAACGTCCGTATTGTACTAATCTTCGTTCTCCTTTTTTTATCCTTTTTTTTGCATGTAGCATAATACAATTAACCCTTTTTTTTTTACTCTTGTTACTCGTAATCGTACTCTTTACCCTTTTGGGAGTAGAGCTGTCTTCACCTTCACGTGGTTACTCCTTTTAGTAGAAGCTTTTATTGCTTTGAAGCTAAGAAAAACATTGTACCGTGTAGGTAAAATAAAGCTAATAAAAAATATACTTTAAATTAGAATGAAGTTACTGTCTGGTTAATTTATTTGTGATCGAGATATTTGGATTCTATTGCTATCAATTATAATCGTTTCTATTCACTGTGTGTTTATCAGTTGTCTACAATCAAAATATAATAAATACTTTACCCGTACGCCTATGAGGATCCTCTTTTAAAATATAGATAAAAGGAAGAGTCTCAAATATAAAATGTACTTTTTTATACATAGAAACTGTTCAATATATATGAGTTTATTATTTTAAAAAAGGGCATCACATGGGATAAAAAATAATGACTTTAACTTAGAAGCAATTGCTTGCTTATTTTTTACTACTGGTATCATGACTTCGTTTTCTCTTTCCAGTATTAAAACATGGTGATATAAATCATAAATTCTTCGAGGTAACTTTTACTTCTGGTACATACTTTCTTACAAGTTCATTGGTTTGTTCCATGGTTAGCCTGGCTTGATAAACGGTTTTTAAGAGTGGTAACAATTTAATGTTGATATCATCAGGCTCTTCAGGTAAAGACAAAGGATCTATACGATTAATTCGAGTAACATATCCCATTGGTGAATCACATAAAACCAGCGAAAACTTGCTCTCTACAGGAAGATTTACCAACACTAACAGTTAATATATCAACAAATGTAAAGATTATGTAAATCATCACTCACCGAACATGAGAAACCCAGCAAGAATAAATTCACGTACTGAATTTGGCGCTGTTTTATGCAAATTATACAGCATGTCTTTTAGTACCTTCATCATTTTAAACGAACCATTATATAATTCCTTCGTCTGATCTACATATCTACCACACTCGGAACATCCATATTCTAAGTGTTGGCGGTTAAATAACAAGTCTACTTTTCTTCCAATCAACTTTCTCTCCATTTTCTCTTCTCCTGCTATCGCTCTCTCATTATTTTTGGTTGCAGAAAACGATTTGCTCGACTTTTCGCCCCTAAAGTATATAGAGCAGGAAATCGTTAGTACATGAAAGTCGCCAAAATTAGATAGATATGTACTAACCCTCTACAGCTTATTTTGGAATCATCAAATATAGTACCCAAGAAAATCCAGACTCTGCGAAGTACATCTCCTTCTGATTGGTCAGTCAATAGCAAACGATTGTATTTAAATAACGTTAAATACTCTAAAAGAGTATTTCGTATCCAGTCAGAAGCAGGACACTCCAATTCTTGAGTTAATTGTCTTTTTAATGAAATAGCATCAGTAGATTTTTGCAAAGATTCAATATACTCGTTAACGTTAGGAAGTAATTCAACTAGTTGTTTCATCTTAAATTTTCACTTTCATCAATCTCTTCATCGGTCAAGTACTTCTTCTAGTTGATATCGCTTAAGTCTAATATCATTGATGGACTGGACTAGAAAAAATACCCATTAGCATGTATCTTTAGAAATATTGCGCAGTACTTATTGACAGTTGCTAATTTATATGTTATGTTTAGTTTCGCTATACGGTGAAGTGATAGCAGAAACCAAGCTATATGAGAGCAAACCCAACAGTCCCTATTAAATTACCTTTAATACCCCAAAATCAAAAAGTTGTCACCCAACGGACCCTATTAGCAGCCCTATTAAAGTTAATAGGTCTTAAAATTTCGCCTAAAGGTATTAAAGTCAATAGGAATTAGCAGACCTATTGTGAAGTTGAAGTTTATAAGGTTTTTGTAGTATAAAGTAGGCTTGTTATAAAGGGTTTTTGACTTGAAACCAAGTTTTTGAATAGTGTTTGGTTCCAAAAAGAGTAATAGATTGAATATAAGTTCGTGTGTAATAAGTGACCACAAGATCTTGTTAAATAAATCAAAATATTTTGAGTAAAGTAAAATAAAAAGATAAAATAAAAGGGATTACAATCAAGTTTATATGCTTCAAGGGAATTCTTGTTCTTGATGTTAAGTAAAATAAAAGAAAAACAAAGAGTGATATTTATTATGCACACGTATTTGTTTATATTTTTCTGGATTTGAACCAGTTAGATAGAGAAAAGTCAAAGGCTGCCAAAGTTTGCTGCACTGCGTTACACTATTATCTTTGGTGTAATGCTATATGTAAATCATCTTAATAATGGATCTTCAACTTTCTCGCTTATATATCATCTCAGAATGCATTCAGTTGACTTCTCTATACATTAAGAATGCAATAAGCTGATGGATGATTGCGTTTTTAGATTAAATAAAGCTGAATTTTACTATGATAAACATTGCAAAACAACTTCAACTACATCGTTGAATTTTCTGACATACGAAAATATTCATCTATGCATAGAGTGATATCCATATTCATAAGCTATCTGGTGGGTGGCAGCTGCCATTTTCTGGTAAGGTAAAAATCTAGCTTTGCTAGTAGTTTTGTACTTATACTGAAGAAAGCGGTAATCCTTACGTTAAATGACTTTAATAATACCAATAAACACGCTTCGGCGCATTCTGAAACGGCAGCAAAAAGCTTTTTTATCATAGGTTGATGATTACAAGAAGCCAACTGCAATGAGACGAAGATGATCCCCGATGCGATCTCGGTTGACAACTTTATGACCAGAAAGTGACCTGACATAGTGGCTTTCTTCGTCATATTCAAGATTAAAGCCTTTCAAAGCAAGAAGATACTAATTTGCTACGTTTTGATACTGTTTAAATTTGTTGAATCGTTCCTCTATAGCTGCGTAAACATCGTCAGAGCTCATGTCAATTTTAAAAAATAGAGTATAGAAATTTTAATAGGGTCCAAGTTAATAGGAACCATAAAGTGACTCTTGCACAAAAGGTATTAAATATTTAACTCCGACCGATTAAATTTAATACTTTAATAGGAACTGTTGGGTTTGCTCTAATATACTATAAAATGATCAAAGATTGTACATGAATTTAAACCACAACATAAAAAAATGACTGTTTCTTTGGCAGAGAGCTTAATTTTTAACCTTTCCCCCCTTTTTCTTTATTTCTGTGAAACTTTTACTAGCCGACCTACTCGCTACGCTCGCTTAACGGCCGTCATCGCCTCACAGCTCGGCTCCTGGCTTCCCCACCACCACCCACACGCCCACATGCCCACACCAGTTAATTGAGCGTTAATAAAATGCAATGTTATTGATAAATAATAATAATATTGTTTATAAAGCAACATGTGTGTTTTAACAGTAAGAAAAAAGTTATATATATAATGATCAGATGTAAATTGAATGGGATTATCGTTGTGATATTAGCAAAGTAAAATTTCAAGATAAACAATATTTTCAGTCTTAGTTGAATTGACGTCGTTTTTTTGAACAAGCAATACAGAAAGTCCAGATACAGATGTTACTCTTGACAAGGCAACATATAGCTGGCCATGAGTAAGAACGGGTAAGCGAAGATCAGCTCCAACGATTTTAAGTGATTGCCCTTGTGATTTGTTGATAGTCATTGCAAATGAGGGTCTTACAGGAAACTGATTTCTAGTTAAAGTGAAAGGATACTCATTTTCAAGAGTAGACAGAGTGAAACGTGGAATTACTTCAACACGGCCATCAACACCTGGTAGCTTTACTTTCAAAAGAAATTCGCCAATACTCAAGACAGTTACTCGTGTGCCATTGCATAAACCTTTTTCTAAATTGATATTTCTTAATATCATGACAGACATTCCAACTTTTAATTCTAAAACAGAAGGAGGCAGTCCATCAGGACTTAAACTTTGAAGGTATTTAGTAGGCATTTGGCGGCCCTCAGAGCCAGTTGAGTCTTCTTGAGTAACGCGATCAACAGAAAACAATGAAATTTTGTTGCCAGGCAATTGATCTAAAACATACCTATTGATCTCATCCACTAAATCATTTTTTGATGCGATAATAGTCCTTTCTTGAAAAAATTCAGGATCTAAAGTTTGCTCCATAATGTCTTTTGGATAAATTGAATCGACAAACGTGGTAAGAGAGTGATATTGCGCAATATAACGTGGCAAGAATATTTTTCCATTTAGAAGGGAATTATAAGATAAACTACCAATCCATTGTGAAAATGATTGGTCAATAGGGCTATATATTATAATGATGAATAATACTCACCATTTAAAACCTATTACATCGTTTACATCAATAAATAGATTGTTAAGAATGATAATTGTAGTATTAACAGCTTCAGTTCTTTCTATTTGTGTGTCAAGTAAAAGGTTTAAAGGACTATCAAGTAAATTTAAGCTGTAAAAAAAAAGAAAAAAAAAATTAAATAAGCACTACACTGATAAAAATTTTACGTACAAGTGATTCGAAAGAGTCTCAATAAAGTTAATACCGTACATTTCCATTAGATCAGAGTCATTGTTTTCTCCTATGCTTTTTCGGATGATACTTCGTAACTTGCGCGAACTTGGGACAGATCCTCCGATTTTAGCTAGTAGCGTAGTAGTCGCTTCACTAAGCTTAAAAGGAGGCAAAATCGTGTCATCTTTAATTTCCTGTAGGGTTTCTTCATTAACAAGGCCCGTGAGTCTCTCATCGTCAAGGTTAAGAAGAGAAGAACCAGCGAATCTTTTAGAAAAGACATTACAAATATATTCTTTAGTACATATTTGAAAATGAACACACTTACAACTTAAATTGAGTTTTCCCTTCATTCAAATGATTAGCAATATCAAATTCCTCTGTAGACATATTTTGGTTATCAGTAGAAGAAGAATCATAGGCATCGTCTTCTGAAGCATAGGTCGCTTTAATCTATCAGGTTGTGAATTAGTTTGAATATATCAGCCAATAAAAAAAGTTTGAAGTACTCACTCTCTTTCTTATAGAGCCAAAAACACTGTCTTGTACTTCTTTAATGACGCTGGCTGACTCCTCGCGTAAATTGGTGCTGCTGGCTGATGAGGACCTGGCGTTTCAATATTCTGCATAGCTTTTACTAGTATATCTTCCTTCTAATACAGTTTCATGCCTATAGCAATTACCATGAGCAAGTAATGGTAGTTAAAAGCTGAAAAAAAGTCTTGTGCACCAGGTTTGTCCGCTACTGTATATAACTTTTTTCTTACTGTTAAAACACACATGTTGCTTTATAAACAATATTATTATTATTTATCAATAACATTGCATTTTATTAACGCTCAATTAACTGGTGTGGGCATGTGGGCGTGTGGGTGGTGGTGGGGAAGCCAGGAGCCGAGCTGTGAGGCGATGACGGCCGTTAAGCGAGCGTAGCGAGTAGGTCGGCTAGTAAATCTATACTGCTTTATTAAAAGGTTAGAAAAAGGGATTTACAAATCGGAGTTTTACGGGGTACGCGAGGTTCGTTTTCTTGGACGGTTTAAAGACCACCAAAAAGGTACAGCCAAGAAAATTTGGGACACTCATTTTTGTTTAAATGTTATATTTTATTAAAAGTCCAATTGGGCGCTAAAAAATAAAACAAATAAGTGTCCGTCCAGACCAGGTCAATCCGTTAGGATGTCGATGTTATTAAAAACAAACCCCCTCTGGGATAAAGGGTAAAAAAGATAAAGGGAGAATGAATGTGTTGAGACATAAAAGATGGAGCTAAAGGAACTGTTTAAGCCATTCGAGGAGCCTCTGACCATGTGGGTGAGTAATAGGGATAACTGTGACATGTTGAAGTTGATCCAGTTCATGTAATATTGAGCATATCACTGGCCAGCGTTGGGATCAAGAGAGTACTAGATTTGAGGGTACCGAGGGGCGAGATGGAAGCATATTCAGAAGGAACGACAGAGGATCTGTAATGTTTTTAGGCATACAGAGGCGTTGGTGCATATTGAGGCAATTAATGGCATGTTTGCGTGTGAACTTGAGAGTAGGGTGTTTGGGACTCATTTTTCAGGACAGAGGCAAAATACAGCAATCAGAGTGACCATTTTTTAATACTCAATCAGAAACAAGCCAAAAAAAAAAAATGAGTGGGCGATACGCATTTTTTTTTAATTCAATGTGTTTGACGGATAAGCTAAAACAGAAAATATCAATTATATACAAAGATGAAAGTTGGCTTGTAGTAAACAAACCTTATGATATGAGAATACAAAAGTATCCCAATTCAACCGATCCTTCCGGTATGGAACTTACATGTCACTGCTATACTTTATTAACAACAAACTAGTTGAAAGTATTTTAAAAGAGCAATTTCCAGAAATTCCAAAGTTTCGTAATGTGCATCAGCTCGATTATGCTACTTCTGGTGTTTTTGTATTGGCTTTAAGCAAAAAGGCTGCAGCCGCAGCTTCAAAACACTTTAGAGAAAGGCTTGTAAAAAAGACTTACCTTGCGCTTGTGAATGGACACATGCAGAATGACGAGTATTAAAAAAAAATTGTAAAGAGGCTTTTTTTATTTGTTGTTAGTAACGCTTATTTTAAATCTAGATACGTTGTGGACCAACCTATCGATGAAGATCCTGAACATGAATTCAGAATGAAAATCACATCAACCGGAAAGCCTGCACAAACATATATTCAAGTGATTGAACGAGGATATTACAGGTACAGGGAAGAAAAGACGGCTGTTGAAAAGCAGATACCTGTCACAAAAGTATCCTTGCGTCCTATTTCAGGCAGAAGGCATCAGTTAAGGTTACATCTGCAGTATCTTAAACATCCAATTGTCGGTGACTTTAACTATGAATCACAATATACGGATACATTTAGAATGATGCTACATGCGCATAAGCTGTTACTGCGATTACCGGAAGTACAATTACCTGAATTTATTGCAGATGATCCATTTGCTGATTTAATAGAGAAGAACTGTGAAACTAATTCATAATGACTTGTTTTATCCAAATAAGTTTATATATGAGCTGTGCTTGTTTATAAAAAGAAAATTAAAGACAGTTAAACATACATTCAGTTGAAGAATCAATACAGTATTTATATACTCAAGGTTATTAATTGACCAAGTCTAATAAGATAGATACTAAATCTAATGCTAAACTTGCTTTCCAATTTGGTTCCATTTTAGACTTCGATAGCTCAATAACAAATGCATGAGCGATAATAAAAACATTTGAATAAATTATGAAAAAAGCCACTTGAAGTAAAGGTGAGTAATGGATAACGGAGATAAAAGGTTACTATGGTCCGAGTATATTATTTCTGCTGATGAAAATGTACACCTACTTTTATCTGTCTTGTAATTCAATTTCGTCTAAAACGGAAATTGAAGTAAAAGTATTGCAGGTCGCCTTACAAGAACCACGAAAACGTGCATACAACAATTTGCTCCCCGCAGAAAGTCACAATATTTTCTCCTTTTTACTATTTTTTTTTTTCTGTCAAATAATTTTTAATTCATCAAACACATCTTTCATTAAAACCATGTCACGCTCAATGATGGTACGGTATTTTTTATAATTCCCCTTCATCCATTCCTTTGTAGGAAAAAAAAGGCTTTTTTTTTCCTCAGTTTCCTAAAACCCAATTTGATGAAAGCGCGTCCAGTTACCTTTCCGAGATGACTGCACAAGATGCTTTTGGATGTGAAGAAAGATTTTATTTGAATTTTATAGAAATCAGGCTTCTAATTATACATCTCTTCATGTAGCAACCACAAATTATTCTCTTAAAAGAAGGTACCGACACTTCTCAAGGCAAAGGACAACTTCTTTCAAACATCAACGCTTGTGGTGCTGTCGTTGACACTGTCAGAACAACACTTGGTCCAAGAGGTATGGACAAATTAATGGTAGACAGTAGAGGTGAAGTCACTATCTCTAACGATGGTGCTACCATCATGAAGTTACTTGACATTGTCCACCCTGCTGCAAAGACATTAGTAGATATTGCACGTTCTCAAGATGCTGAGGTAATTCTCGAATATTCTTTTTTCGTAAAAAGGTTTTA
Source organism: Rhizopus delemar RA 99-880 (assembly GCF_000149305.1). Lineage (NCBI taxonomy): Eukaryota > Fungi > Mucoromycota > Mucoromycetes > Mucorales > Rhizopodaceae > Rhizopus > Rhizopus delemar. Next base: position 2,013,700 of record NW_027137834.1, read on the forward strand.
ATCTTGTTTTTCTTTAGGTGGGTGATGGTACTACAAGTGTAGTTTTACTTGCTGGAGAATTATTAAGGGAAGTGAAAGGTTATATTGAAGAAGGTGTCAGCCCTCACGTTATCATTAAAGGCTATAGAGCTGCTGCTCGTTTAGTAAGTGACGATTGATATGAGTGATTTTCAAGTATTCATGGTTTTTTTTTTTTTTTTTTTTTTCCTGCATAGGCAATTGAAAAAGTAAAGGAATTGGCTGTTCAAATTGATAGAAACAACGAAACGTAAGAATAAAAAAAAAAGAAAAAAAAAAAGAAACTAACGTTGCATTTTATATGTAAAAGTGAGTTTAGAGATTTACTTTCTAAATGTGCAGCCACTGCTATGAATTCCAAGCTAATCTACTCCCAAAAAGACTTCTTTACCAAGATGGTTGTTGATGCTGTTTTGTCTCTTGACCAAGAAAGCTTAAATGAGCGTTTGATTGGTATCAAGCGAGTTCCTGGTGGTGCTATGCAAGACTCCGTGTTGGTAAACGGTGTTGCCTTTAAAAAAACCTTTTCTTATGCAGGTTTTGAACAACAACCTAAATCTTTCAAGAACCCCAAGATTTTGTGTCTCAACGTTGAACTTGAATTGAAGGCCGAAAAGGATAATGCTGAAGTACGTGTGGAGCAAGTGTCCGAATACCAAGCCATTGTGGATGCTGAGTGGCAAATCATTTTCCAAAAGTTGGAAGCCATTGTCGCCAGTGGTGCTAAGGTTGTGTTGTCCAAGTTGCCCATTGGTGATTTGGCTACACAATACTTTGCTGACCGAGATATCTTTTGTGCCGGTCGTGTGGCAAAGGATGACATGGATCGTGTGGTTCAAGCTGTAGGTGGTTCAATTCAATCCACTTGTTCTGATTTACGCTCTGAACATTTGGGTCAATGTGAAAACTTTGATGAACGACAAGTAGGTGGTGAACGTTTCAATATCTTTGAAGGATGTCCTCAAGCCAAGACTTGTACATTGATCCTTCGTGGTGGTGCCGAACAATTTATCGCTGAAGTTGAACGTTCCCTTCATGATGCTATTATGATTGTTAGACGTGCAATTAAGAATAACTTGGTTGTTGCTGGTGGCGGTGCTACAGAAATGGAACTCTCTAAATACCTTCGCATTCATTCGCGTACTATTGAAGGAAAACAACAATTAATCATTGGAGCTTACGCAAAAGCATTCGAAATCATTCCCAGACAATTATGTGATAACGCTGGTTTTGATGCTACTGATATCTTGAACAAATTAAGAATGAAACACGCTCAAGGTAAAAAGAAAAGACAAATTTCTTGACTCTTTCTGATAACATATTCATATCTATAGATGGTACTTGGTATGGTGTTGACATAAATAACGAAACAATTGCAGATAACTTTGAGGCATTTGTCTGGGAGCCAGCACTTGTGAAGATTAATGCCATTGCCGCTGCTACAGAAGCTGCTTGCTTAATCTTGTCAGTTGATGAAACTGTCAAGAACGCACAAAGTGAAAAGCCTCAAGCAGGTCCTGGTGCTGGTCGTGGTCGTGGTATGCCAACACGATAAATACATTTATTTTTTTTTCGTTGTTTTTTGCTTTTTATTTTATGTCTTGTAATAAAAAAAAATGTGAGTTTTGTGAATTTATTTCCCAGGTACGATTCTATTTAATTACCGCGTTAATGCTGCTTTGTTCCTTTCTTTTTTTTTTTATAATACGAAAAAATGGACCAAAATACAGTTTATCAGTTGTTTCTTGCGACTTATCACCCATCACCAGAGGTTCATAAACAAGCAGAGATCAACATTAGAAATGTAATGTCTTTTCGTATGTCTGGAATAACACATGTCTAATTTTATTTTAATAGATCGAATCACTTGAAGGGTTCTTACCCATTGTGTTGTATATTCAAGCATCCCAAGATTTGGACTTGGGAGCGCGTCAAGCAGGTACTTTTTGTCAAAGAGACTTTTTGACAGTTTTTGACTTTTTTTTTATTAGCGGCCATTTACTTTAAAAATCGTGTGTATAGTGATTGGGAAGACGAGACAATAAGCAATCAAGATAAGCAGACAGTAAAGGACAACATCCTTCAAGCACTCATTAACACGCCTAACGCAGTGCAGTAAGAGATCGAAAGAAAGAAAAGGATGAGAGATACAACTAAAATACGACATACCCCCCTTTTTTTATAGAATTCATTTGACGGCTTCTTTACATAAAATCCTATGCATTGATTTTCCAGATCAGTGGCCTGATTTTATGCAAAGTCTTGAAAAATGTCTAGTGTCAGACCAAATTCAAGCGATTCAGGTCGGATTGATCGGACTTTATGAGTTGGTCAAGGTGTTTCAGTAAGTCAAACGAAAAAGGCGTGTTGTTGGTAAAGAAAGCTAAACAGAAAAAAAAACAAGATGGAAATCAGCAGAGAATCGAGAACCACTTTATAAGATTGTAGCGCTTGCTTTTCCTGTGCTTCAAGCCATTTGTCAAACGTTATTTGAATCAGGGGCCTCAGAATTGCTAGAGTTGTGCTTTAAAATATATCATTCGAGTATCCAGATGGAGTTACCACCGTGTTTTGAGGATCAAATGACGTTTCTTGTACCCTGGTGCTCACTCTTTGTCAAGGTCATTGAAAGGCCCATGGCTGCTTTACCAGAGAACGATGCCGGTTTTGAAAAATACGGCTGGCAGGGAACCAAGGAGTGGGCTTATACATGCTTGAACGTTTTGTTGGAGAAGTATACGATGCAGCCGCCTAATGTGGCCAAATCATTCATGGCTAACTTTGCTTCCAACATATTAACAACCTATTTGCATCAATTGGATCGCTGGATGAAGAAGGAGTGCTATCTATCTGATAAATGTCTGGCGTCCTCTGCAGATTTTTTAAATGAATGCGTAAAGCATAAAGCAACATGGAAAATCATGAAGGATTACGTGAATGTATTGATCGCACAGTTTATTTTTCCTCTTGTCTGTTTTTCAGACAAGGATGAACAGTGTTGGACAGAAAACGCGATTGAATATATCCACAAAAAGAGCGGCAAGTATCTTTGGCTTGTTTTTTATTGTTTTTAGTAAACGTGTATATAGAGATCCTTGAAGAATTTAACATGCCACAACAGAACGTAACCTTGTTACTAATTGATTTAGTAAGAGACCGCAAGAAGCAAACGTTCATGACAACACTGAATTTTGTAAACAGCCTATTGAATGGAGAGGTCTTGGAAAATGGACGTGATAAAGATGGCGCTTTGTATATGGTAGGAGCTTTAGCGCCTGTTATTTTGGAAAGCAAGCGTGTTCTTCCTATGATGGAGCCCTTCTTTGTTAACCATGTATTACCCGAGTTTAAAAGCAAATCCCCCTTTTTGCGAGCAAGAGTAAAAAAAGACAAATTCTTTAGAGAGTAAACTATAACAAAAAAGCTAATCACTTTACTTGATAGGCTTGTGAGTTGGTTAGATATTTTAGCGACCTTGAATTTTCTGATGAACAAAATCTGAACAACCTTTATCTTCATATATTGGATTGTTTAAATGATGATGAAATTCCTGTGCGGTTCCAAGCGATATTGGCCTTACAACACATGATAAGATACACGACTGGTATAGAGCCATCTCCTTTGCCTTACATAAGATGTTGATTAATCCATTTTTTATAGTGAGAGATGCAACAGTACCTCATTTATCTTTTGTCATGCAAACACTTTTGAACTTAATGAACCAAGTCGACATGGACGTCTTGGTTACTGCGCTTGAGGAATTTGTAGAGATATTCAGTCAACAGCTTTCACCTTTTGCTGTTGAACTTTGTAAACAATTGTCCGATACCTATTTGCATCTTCTTGAGGAAATCATCACTCATCAAGAATCCGAGAATCCATCAGCTGGCAGTGAAGAGATATTCAATAATAAGATTGTTACAGCCATGAGTGTCACAGAGACCGTTCAACAGTTGGTGTTGAAATCAACAGAAGACGTACTCTCACAACTTGAGATGACAGTGATACCCATCATTCAGCGTACGATCGAAAGCAAAGCCTATGCATTGTACAATGAAATATTTGAGTTGGTTGCCTTTTGTGTTCTGTCGTCAAAACATGTGAGTCAGTCGATGTGGCCTATCTTTGAGCTTTGTTATAGGGCTTTTAAAGAAGATGGAGAGGGACTAAAGTACTATGCGAATCAAATGGTACCCTCTCTGTACAGTTTTATTACGTTTGGTAAAGATGTATTTATCAAAAATGATCAAGTAAGACACATGGTATTTGATATTGTTGAAGTATGTATGAGCAATGAGGAATTGAAGGAAAATGATAGAATACCAGCTTGCAGACTGTTAGAATCTGTCTTGTTGAACTGCAGAGACCAAATGGATCAAGTAAGATATAAAACAAGATATTTGATAACTCGACTAAATTTATTTTTGATAAAAGTATGTTTCATCCTTTTTAAACCTCGCATTTCGCTACATTCTTGCTGGCAATATTCAATCAATTGACTTCAAGGTGCACTGCTTGGAGATTGTAGTCAACTGTATTTATTACAATCCTCTTCTGACGCTTGGGTTCTTGGAAGAAAATCATTGGACACAAGGTTTCTTTTCTCTTTGGTTTTCAACTCTTTCTGATCTTTCAAGGTTTGACAAAAAGACAAGAAACTTGTTCCATATTAAAGTTCTTTTTGTAGTCTTCATGACAAAACTTTGACGATTGTTGCTCTTTGCTCACTTTTGAGATTACCTGCAAATCAAATACCAGCTTCTTTGCAAGCAACTTGGCCTCAAATCCTGAATGGGTTATCTTTGATGTTCAAGGAGCTACCAGAGGCACCTGAAGGTAAAACAAGAAAAAGCATCCTATTCATACAATATTGACAGATGAGAACAGAAGATTCAGAGACTGAGATAGCTGACGAAGGGGATGAAGAAAGCACAAATGACGAGAATGATGAAACAGTAAGTGAAGAAGAGGATGAAAACGAAGAAGAAGAAGAAGAATCAGATGAGGATGATACAGAAGAACATGAACCAGGTAATCTTACGATGTGTATATTGGTCATGATGCTTATGCATTTTTTCGTACTTAGACGATGATGTTGAAGATGAGGACGCTGAATACCTGGAATATTTAGCTCATGAAGCGGCGCATGATGAAAAAGAACAAGAGAAGCGAGAGATTGAACTTTTAGAAGAAAGTCTTTATCATTCTCATTTGGACGAACTTGACCCATACGACCATTTTGAACAATCACTTAAAGGTAATTTATCTCGTCTTTGCAATTGCACAAAACTCATGTTTTTACATTAGAACTTCAACATTATAATCCACAATTCTATGAGTACTTGATGAAAAGTCTAAGTCAAGAAGAACAAGACAAAATTGTAGAGATATTGAGTGTTGCTGAACAAAGTCGTACTGGAAATCAAGACGGTATTTGATTGACCTAAAGAAATAAAACTTGGACACGATACTTTTTTCAACTCTAATTTCCATGCCCAAATGAAAACTATCTTTCTTTGTTTAAATGTCATCTATATGTTCAGATACATTTCTGAAGGAATCCTATGCTGCGGTATATTACAGTAAGTTAACTTTATCGATTGAAGTGGCGATACGTGTTTAATTTCTGTACAGCCACAGAAAAAGAACTGCGCAACCGAAACTCATCCAACGTGTATAACAAAGGTGGTGTATTCCTATACTGTAGTTGAAATCAAGCCATTATGATCCTTTTACAGAATCCGTTTGTTTCCACGAATGATTAGTTCAAAACAACCGGGATTACAGTAATCGCCACTCCAAAAAAATTACTAAATTTTACACTGCCGTACCAAGACGTCCATTTTTAGAAATTACCAAACACAGATTTATTTTGAGGCACTTTGTGATGCTATTTTTAATTATAAAAAAAAAGGACAGTTCCACTTTTCATGCTGCGGTTATATCTGGTTTTCATACATAAATATATTGCCTCAGCCCCTCTTCCCCTCTTTTTTTTTTCTTTATTCTTTACATTTTATTTTTATTTCACTTTTTCCGATGCCTTCTACACACTTGACACGAGGACTGGTCAACTATGCCAAACTATGTCAATGGTTTGACAAGCTGTTGACTTTATTGGAAAACATGTCTGATGAAACTTTTTGGAACACATTATTGGGAGAAAGAGTACTCAACCTTTTAAAACGATATTTCGGAAGCGATGTTGTTTGCTTGGGTTTCATTGTTTACCTTGCTCGTAAGTTGTAGAAAATACAAGAGATCATGATATTAACACGGCTGTATAGCGATTGTCAGATGTCAAGTATCCCAACTTTTTTATTGGATCATTGGCAAATTCAATGAATCCCTGTACGTTTCCATCCAGATCGATAGTAACGAAAACGGGTATGATGCCATTCTAGAGTATGTTGCTTCTCGAACAACACAAATTCGAGACTTGAGATGTGTGGAAGGTCGATGTATCTATAAGGATGATTGGGAAGATGAAGAAGATGAGTGGGATACAAAAAATGTATCAAAGCCACCTCGACTCACACTATATCCTTGTAAGTGATCGTGGACACATCCTGTTTTGATGCTAATGTATTGAATAGTGGAAGAAACTCAAAATGAACTGATATACAAGGGACATAAAGTGTGGGTGACAAAGAAGAAGAATGGAGTCACTTCGGACAACCACTATTCGAATGATCTAAAAGATCTTTTGGGTGCCATGAATTCAAAAACTTGCATCGAGGTCTCTATGCGTGGTCAAAATTTGAACTTGTTGAAATCCTTTGTACAAGAATGGATCAATGAACATTATGCAAAGCAAACCGGAGAGGTAAGTTAGATGAGTTGGATGTGTAAAGAGACTTACCTAGCTGTATTAGTTGTATATTTACAAGTGTTTACCTTCAAGATATGATGGATTTGAATGGAATAACATTGGATCTAAAGAACTCCGATCTTTTGAATCTGTCATTTTAAAGCAAGGACAAAAGGAACGCATCCTGAGGGACATTCAAACCTTCCGTCGCCGTGAACACTGGTATACATGCCGTGGTATTCCTTACCGTCGTGGTTATTTGCTCTATGGTCCTCCAGGCACAGGCAAGACCTCTTTTGTACAATCCGTGGCAAGCAAGATCAACATGAACGTGGCCATCATCAGTTTATCGGGATCCATGGACGATGAAAAGTTTAACGTGATGCTTCAAGATGTACCACACAACAGTATCTTGATCATGGAAGACATTGATCACTGCATCATCAAGGATCCTTCGTCTGGAACCGATAGCACGAGCTCAAAGATCACCATGAGTGGACTGTTGAATGCACTAGACGGTGTAGCTGCTCAAGAGGGCGCCATGGTGTTCTTGACATGTAATGATATCAACCGACTTCAACCTGCTCTTTTACGGCCTGGACGTATTGACATGAAGATGGAGTTGGGATATGCAGATAAAGATCAAATCCGAAAGATGTTTTGGAGATTCTTGTGGGATGGCAGTTTAAATGGGGAAGACGATGTAAAGCCTAGCAAAGCATTAGAAACCTTGGCCGATCAATTTACCGAAATGATACCAGATCTGACAGTGACTCCAGCTGAACTTCAGAATTTCTTTATATTGAACATCATGGATAAACAAAATGAAGATTTTGAAGAAGATGATAGTAAAAGAGATTACAGTTATTTATTAGAAGCCATTCCTGCATTTTTAGAAACAGTAGAAAAAGATAGAAAGCAAGCATTGAAGCATAAAAAATATACCAAAGGCAATAATGATGAAGAAGAAAAAGAGGAATAAAGGATTGACTATTTGTAAATAAAAATTTATGTTTCTTTCTTTCTTAAACCAGGAATAGTAAAGAATCGTTGTTTGAATGTTTGCTGATGTGAGTTACTGCCATTTGAATCCGATTCTGTTGGTCGACCTTTCTTTTGTTGTTCTACTTTTGAATCGACCACTGAGCTTTTAATACTAGTGTGTGTACTAAAAGAAGAAATAGAGGATGTCGCTTTGATATGTGATCTTTTCTTGGATGAACAACTGCTACTGCAATTACTGCTGCTTGCAGTACTACAAGAATCTGATGAACAACAGATTGTTCTATTCATTTCTTCTAATATCTTCCACCCTTTTTCTACAATGTGTGGTAGTAGTTGTTCTCCTGCAATTGTAGTCATATGAACTAGTTTAGGTGCTTTTAATGCAGCATATTCCGCATTAATGACTATAAGGATGAGTATGAGCAGTTTGATGGTAATGATAGCTTAGTTATTTACTTACGCTTGTTTAAGATAAACTCGGACAAGTCATTAGCATTATCAAACAGATCAGGTAACGGAGGACCAAAAGGAGGTACATCCTCTGCAGCAACCACTTCAACTCGCCAGAATTTCTCTGCATCGTCTTGTTCTTGACGAACAACGATAAATACATGTTGCATTTGTGATGTGATCGCTGATGGATTAAACGGTTGGTTTCCTTCTATAAACACAATACACACCACGTCTTTTGGGGAGGTTAAAATAGATTGCATATATAGAAATGCTCATTGCTTACCATTTCCAATATATTTCTTTCTTCCTATTTGTTGTCGATCGCCAGGGTTTGAGGGTATTAGGGTGGATACATGATAAGCTACTATATGCTCATGCCATTTATTAACATAAGTAACTTCACCTAATAATATATAAGTAATTGTATTTTGTGTTGAATAATCATTACATTCTGTGCCTAGTTTCCCTGTGTAACCTTTGTAATCTTTCAAATCTTGACGGGTACCAATGATATCAAGAAAGTTTTGAAATAAAGGTGAATCATGTTCATTCGCAAGCCATTCTTCTTCTCTTGTTTGGCCTTCTTTAATTAAGAACACACCAAATTTATACTCATTTTGTAACTAAATGATCAGACTATGAGTGACTCATAAAATTATACAAGAATAATAGGTTACAGCGCATTCATCTGATTTTAATAATTCTTGATCCAACCCATTTTTTACAAGTACATCATCCGTCATCTTCTTTAGCGAATGAAAAGGTAAATTAAAATTTGTTTCAATTACTGTTTTCCACGTTGTATCTGGTATATCATCCAAGGTATCACAAGAAGGCTCATTTAATAAAAATGAATCCCGAATTATCTTTCGTTGAACATGATTCTAAGCTACTAATTAGCATTGGTAATAATAATAAAAAACCAAGCTACCTTTTGACTTCTGTAAATGATTCTGTAATGTTTTTTATGATGAATATATTCTACTACAGCAGATATAAATATTGGATCGTTGTGATGGTAACCAATAAAATGACAAGTGGTTGGATTATTCATAAAATGATCTCTATACCAGTAAGCATCTTTATCCATGTGTTCTATTGTAGTTGGTATAGTTGAACTCAAATTGTTTTTATCTTCGATTCTATAACCTTTATAAGGTATCACCATCACTTTATCTTCTTTATAATATTCACACACACATTCGTTCATCATTTGTTTCATGTCACTGATGATGTCTTGTATTGCAATCATTGTATTGTTATCATTTATATTCACTAATAATTCTTGTATTCGTTTATTTGATTGTTGTACATCACATCCAATCTTGTTTTTGTCTTTAATCATTTCCATCATTTGGTGAATACCGTCAATAATATTTGGTATTAAAGTTAATTTGTTTATATTGTATTTTATATCATCGCATTCATTTGTTAATTGATAATATAAATCTGCCATGTTATTCATCGGTCTTTTGTTGTGTGCTAATTGTTGTAATATTGATGACTTGTTATCCTATGGGGTGTTATTTAATAAATTATAATAATAATAGATCTTTTATTACTATCTTAATTATATGTCGTGTTTCTTCTTCATTATCGTTATCGTGTCCTGCACGTTGTATGAGTCGGTTATTTTGAAATAGGTTGCTTGTTCTTAGTAGTTCATTTTTGCTACGACTTGTTGTCAAGATATGTTTCTTTACGCAGCTCTTTATTCTTGCTTCACGTCCAAGTATATTCTTGACAGAAGACTTGACTACGTTGGGTATCTTGCTTAGTCTACTTGAAGTACTAAAAACTGATCTAGCTGAATAAAATGACTCATCATCTCTTCTACTCAATTTAGATTCTTCACTGGAATTATCATGTGTGTAATTATAAGCCATTATATAATAAAGAAAGAAAGAGAGGAAATTGAAAAAAAAAAAAAAAAAAGAAAAAGAAAAATACACATTTTTTTTTCCTGTTTGGCAGTAATGCGTTTTCGGAGTAAAAAAAGCCCTTATTGTCAAAATACCCAAAAGGGTAAAAGTAGAGCAAGCTTTCGATGCAAAAATGAATTAATAGAGTTTTCCACTATTCAATAATAGAACTGATCTTTAGTTGCAGTAGTAACAGTAAGGGAAAAAAAAAAATTCAATAAAGCATGTTTGTGAAAGAGTGCTTGTGAGTGTAACAATTGGTTAATCAACATTCACTATTTCCAGAAATTAAAGTCGCATTTTGTAAAGTTTTATAATACAAATTATACGTGATTGCGACAAGTCACGGCGACTTTAATTTTTGGAAATAATGAAGTTGAAGTGAAAGAGTGAGAATGGGAGTGAGAGATAGCCAATAGAAATAAGACGGTAGATTTTAATTTATGCAGCACTTTGATATAAAAATAAGGATTGGAATAGAAATTAAATAGCCTTTTTTTTAATTTGACTATTTTTACGTGAACTACTTTACTACCTTTGATCTTATTTTCTTGCTGATGAAAACAACTTGGTTACAAAGACATGTTTCCATCTTGTTTTAATGATCCATAAATAGCACTTTTTCTTTCTCACTTTGAAATATTATTACTCTCAAGTACCCCTCTTGACATTGTTTAGTATAAAACTCTTTTGAGAACCTAAACTTCTCATTGTAAATAGGTAAAGCTCAATAAACTAATAAAACGTGTAACAGTGTCTTTTGTAAAAATAAGCCACTTGTTTCTTTTTTTGTGTAAAATAATTTTTTGCAGAAAAAAAATCCTCCTTTTTTTTTATTTCTAAAAAAATAAATGTTACCAGACGGGTTAAATATCAAACCGTAAAGTCAACTTTTGATATAAAAAGAAACAATTTTATTTATTCTATTATTAGTCAAAAGCTCAATGAAAATATGGAACCCGAAGATTCTGATGATTCAGAGGATAAACCATCAAGACGTAATGGAAGAAGAAAGATTAAGATTGAATACATTGAAGATAAAAACAGAAGACATATTACTTTTTCAAAACGTAAAGCGGGTATTATGAAAAAGGTATGTTTATACTATTGTATACACATGCATTTTTTTTTATTAACGTATAAAAAGGCATATGAGTTGAGCACCTTGACAGGTACACAAGTATTATTATTAGTTGTATCAGAAACAGGACTTGTTTATACCTTTACAACTACAAAACTACAACCCATTGTAACAAAGCCTGAAGGTAAAAACCTTATTCAAGCTTGTTTAAATACACCAGACCCAGAGGTAAAAAGGCATTTATTGTTCATGACATCAACTCACTTTTTTACAGGCTGCAACAACGGATGATACTACTACGACTACGACTACTACTGCTGCTGCTGCTGCTGCTGTTGAGAAGGATACTACTACCGCTAAAATTGCTGGAGAAAAAAAAACAGAAGAACCCATTGCTACAAGTTATCGTCAAGACAGTACAACGAAACGTGAAGCAAATGTAAGTTTATAAATTCTCTATTATTTGTCTAAAACCCCCTTTTTTTTGGTACAGCCATTGTCTCCACAACCCGTCAATCATACCACAACCAGCCCACAAACCAACCCAAGACAGCCTCGAAAGTATCCACAATATCAACAAATGCCAATGCCTTACAATCAAAGGTACCTTGGTTATAATGGTAATTTGCCACCATCCAATTACCCTCCTTATGGCCAACCTCCATTTTATCATCAATCATATCCCGGCAATACCAACAATCCATCCAATTATTGGCAACAGCAACCTCCCACTTCTCCTGCCGAACGCCCTTTTCAACCACAACAGCAACAGCAAGGTGAACAATAAAAACAATCAGGAACAAGTGTTCCTTTTTATGGTAACTTTGTGTTTGCATGTCAATCCACGTTTGGAGGGGCGGGGAAGTTCCTATTGGGTTTATGCTCTCCAAATTCATTGTGCAATATAAGTAAAAACAAAAAATGAAACACGATTTTTTTTTTTTTCATGCGGTAGACTTGACAAAGATCAAGTTCTTGACATCAACATTTGTATCATTTCCTAGTAAGCTAGTGTTGATGAAAAAGCAAAGTTTAAATACACTTGTGGGGTTGTCCATTCGATATTTTTCTTCCTTTCTCATAAATAGAAAAAGTGCGAATAAAAAGAGAGAAAGGGGAAGAGTGTGGAGATACAAAAAGAATTCAAATTCAAGATAGGTCCCAGGAGCTGTACTGAGGCAAAAATAGCCAACGGAAATGATGAAAATTTGGAGAGTGGATGCAATAGACTTCAAATGAATGCATCCAGTCATTAGGTGGGATTGGAAATGACTGTCTTTTTTAAATAATCCATAGATTTAAAAGTTGACATCAGTAAAACATAGCAATCCTTGTGAGTTATGGAGCCTTCTCGTATGATATCACTTTGAGAAAGTTGTTTTGAAAGCAAATAAATCATTTCATTTTATTGAGAATAAGCAAAGGATGACTGGAGTTGACACTATGCCAGTGCATACAAACAGTGGAGAGCCATATGAATCGTGACAGGACAGCTAATCAAGAGATCCATGCAAGTCAAACGTGAAGATAAGGAAATTGTACAGCGTAGGGAACTACAGACAACCTTGTGAAAAATACCTTGTTTAAAAGACGAAGGGTATCCATTCGAATGTCCTTTGGAAGAAACACCAAGGATGAAACCAGTTCAACAAAGACAGACATCAAGAAAGGGATGTTTACGAATTTACTTGGCAACTAAAGTTACATTACATCAACAAATCCTACAAGAGCCATGTTTCGGTGCACAAAACCATTGTAAACACTTTTATAAAAGTACAAGAGTAATGCAAAAGTCCAGATCTTTGTTTTGTTAAAGTTTTTTTTTCTTTTTTTTTTTTGTAAAGGAGAACTCACGTTGTATGTTTGTCTATGTTCACAGATAGATCAAACCCATCTTTAAAAGGCTTATTCCAGCATAAAAGAATTGCATAAGAAAAGTAAATCTCTTGAAAAAAAAAAAAACAACATTGTTCGACTTGTCGAGAATCTTTTTTAGTTACACACTCGAATTCTATCTTTTTTTTTTTCAACTTTGTTTACTTTCGAGGTTTTTTTTTTTCTTTTCCAGTACAATCTGGACCTTTTATCCTATTTAAAGCATAAGCCGATCTTTTCTCTTTGAGACCAAAACGGGAACGGAGTCAGAATGATGGGACGTGACAAAAAACATCGAGCCAACTTTTTTGATAGGTTGTAAAGTAGTACTAAACTTTGTAAACTGTAAAATTGGGATTGATAGATGGCCATCGTATTCATCTAATGACAATAGGAAAAAAAAAAAGAGGGCGTTCTATTTATGAGTAGTGTAACAGCGTGCTTTTCTTGTTTCTGCATGTTTCCGAAAACAGTGAAGAAATCTTCCTCCCCTCCCCTTTTTTTTTCCTTTATACTTCAAAAGAAAAAATTATAGCTATTTTTGGCGGGAATCCGTATTTTTTAAGTAGAACATGTGAAAAAAAAATAAGCTCTTTTTAGAAAAAAGTTTCACAAATAGTGTTGTAAGTTTAGGCCTTTTGTTTTTGAATAACTCTAAAGTCCTTGATTATCCATACTTCTTTGACATGAGCCTGTCAATTGGAAAGAAACGGTAAGCTAATGAAGGTTGTCATGTTTAAGGTCTAACCGTATCATTGTAATGATCTACAAACTATGTATTTTTATTTTATTTTATTTTTTATTGAATGAAAGAGAGACTATGTACAAAAGATTATGAAGAGGATCTATGATTTTTTTTTTGATATTTTTTAAAGCCAACTTTTGAACAAATGAATGTTTAGGAAGAGGAAAGAGTGAGTATGCGGTAGGTGTGTATGCCAGTGAAAAGTACTTTTGATAATATTTAGGATACGAATGAAAGAGAAAGAGAGCCAACATCAGTTTACTTGAGCAGTGGACAAGTGGGTCTTTTGTGGCCGTATTTACCGCACCAGGAGCTAAGAAAGGGTTAATAAACAAGTCATTTGTATCGCTTCTTTTTTTACTCACCATTGACCGCCTTGTAAATTCAAAGGTTTAATATATTGAGACATAATAAAGATTAAGTTGTGAAGAAAAGAGAGAGAGAGAGAGAGAGCGAGAGAGAAAATAGACGTTCATATTTATATTGGTGGCGGAAAATAAGCTTTCGATTTAAGAAACTAAAAAGGGGAGGATTCCTTATGGAATCGGCTTTACCATTTTATGCTTAGAATCCACTTGTACACTTCTAGATCGAATACACATTCCTTTTACTATACAATAAAATAGCTCAACTATACGCATCTGTTATCATTTCATAAGAGCCTTTTCTTTTATTTTTTTACAATTGAAATTTAACTTTAAATTGATCTGCTATAATGAAAGTGGACTGTGCGATCAAACAACTTGATTGAGGCACATACACAAAAAAAAATTTTTTTTTGAAGCATATGACATTGTTGACATTTTGTCAATGTGTAGGTTCAAAAGTAAACTCCGTTACGAGTCAAACGTATATTATTATTCATCACTAGGGATTGATAAAAGATAGAAATCCTTTGGATTTAAATGAGTGAATATCTCTGTTTTTCATTTTGTTAGTACAAAGGCAATATTTTGTTATTTTTTTTTAAAAAAAAAAGAACCTCCGATATATGAGTGTAGTACATGTCCTGCTTGACAAGAAAACAAAAAAAACAAAAAAAAAACTTTAATTTTTATGACTTAATCATAGCATCACTGGTATATCAACGAAAGGTTAAACAAAGACGCCCACACTTGAACCCCCTTTTCACAGTTTGATGTTAAATTTTATTTACTATAAACAATGAAAGACAAAGACTTGTAATATGTGATTCACCCTAGATCCAATCATTCGGATCAATACGTCTGTGCTCTTATTTCTGTTTATTAAATTAGATAATGGGCGCATCATGTTTTTTTCTAAGAACTTTATAGATGCTTTCCAAAGAACAAACTAAATGTTTAATTCTTGACGGCTACTAAAAAAAGTAAATGATATGGTTTGGCCATAGCAAAAGTTATACAAAATTACTTAATTTATATACAACCTCTATCCTAACCATTGACCCCAAAGCTTCTAAACTTTCTCACACCATAACGGAATACATCAACTCCCGATGACTTGTGACAGAGACCTTCAAGTCAAAATTTGAAACGCCGATTAGAATAAAAAAAGGGGGTCAGCTTATCAAGTAAATGGACTCCCCGTCCATCAAGGTCTTACGATCAAATGATTTGGCTAAATTGACAATCCTTTTTTTTTATGCTCGTCTTGTTCTACTGACAGCAAGGCCACTAGTAAAAATGAACTTTAGACGGCTTGTGGCCTATAAAGCTCTCAATTAGGTTGATATGGAAAGCTATTTTTATGGCCAAATAGGGCTTCTTTATCCAATTGCAAGATGCCTACTCGTGTAAAACAAGAGTAACTCAAACCTTGTACTCTTTCAGCGATCCCTTTTTTTTTCTTTATCTTTCCATTTTCTTTACGTAATTTTAACGAAACCTGCAACGGGCACTGCGCGTGTTTTTAGAGTGGGTCATTCCCGTATAAGCTATCAAGTCTAATTTTATTTTCTTGTGCTTTCGGAACCAAGCCGTACAGAACTATCTGTCAATAAAGATTCATTTTATAAAATTCATACGTCAGTCTGAACTCTATCAAGCACTTATGATCTTTTTCATTTTTTTTTTTCTTTTCTCACTTTTTTTGGATAAACTAATCTCTTTGGAAAAGTAGTGGCCTTGGAGAATGTACAACCTATTACGCTATGTAATCACCGTTCAGTCTTAATATATTCATCACATCCATCTTCACTATCCGTCTCTCATGGGATCTAGTGACGTGTCTACTTTTTCAAAGCAACAAATTGTTATAACAAACGTTTTGAGGTTGGGTGGGTAAAAAAAAAAAAAAAAGGAGTGAAGGAAGGTGATCAGCATAGAAAAAAAAAAAAGAGAGAGAATCAAGGAATTGAATGTAATGGAAACATATAAAAATGCAAAAAAGAAAAGGTATATGAATAGCTCTAGAATAATTCAATACACCATTCACCTTCTTTTCATCTCGCTCTTCTTTCTTGTTCAACACAATCCATCATTAGGATGATAAGAAAAACGGACATAGACCCTGCTTTCTATGTAAGGGGCTTACTTTTTCCTCTTTTCAGATACAAAAATTCGAGAAAGCCCCTTGTAAAAAACAATGAGGAATACGAATTTCAGATAGTTCATCGTTTGTTAGAAACTGATTTTTTTTATTATGTTTTATATAATAAATTAAATATAAAAGTGACAATAAATGAGGGTGTATCTGAGGCGAATCAGGCGTTGACAATCCATCGTTTTGTGCGAGACTCAGAATTCAATGTTTCAATACTTTTCATTTGCTGCATCGTGTTGATTCTTATCGTGCTTAGAATGCATTTTAAAAGAATCATTATCGTCCTCATCATCTTGCTGTAACTGAGGTTCATACGTATCAAAATGAGAACTTCCTTTTTCTATTGAAGATGAAAGAAGCCAACTCGAATTATCAATCAAGGTGTTGGAGGCTGAAATGGTCGAATCAAGAGGTAGAGGAGGAGGTGGGGGCGGTGTTTTTATATCCTGCTTAAACACTCCTGAAACTAAACTCGGGCTAAGGGCAAGTTGTGGTGAGTACTGTACCTTGAGCATGGCCCATGAAGAAGGGTCAACCAAGGTGTCCGAGGTCAACCGTTTCTCTTTGACCGGTGTTGGTATCGCCAGAGGTGTATAGACAGGTGGCGGAGGCATGCCTTCCTCCAAACTATCCGTACTTTTCCACCCCGACAGATTTCTTTTATGATCCATACTCGACTTGCTCATCTGATGAAAGCAATACAACACGATAAATCCCACTAAACCCAAACCAATGACCGCACCCAGCAGAGGACCGATAAAGGCAAAGTGGTTGGTCTCTTGTTCTAATGTTTTGCTGCCCTCGGTTTCTATAGTTGGCATACTGGTCTCAAAGTGTGAGGTGATGGAGGGCAGGGTGTTGTGAATCGTGGTAGGCGTCGCTGTGGCTAGTACGAGTCCAGACGGAGGAGGTACATAGATATTGTGAATGGTGATATTGTGGCGTATTGTTTTATGAGGATGATGAAAATCTGTCGTGTTCATGAATGGTCAAATGTGTTGCTAGAGAAAAAAAAAAGAAATCGAGAAGAAAGAGAGAGAAAAAGATGGGATTTTGTGAAAGAGCGTATATATAAAGATATGCAAGTAGCCCTTTTTATTCTCTTTCCTGATTTGTGAGAATACTGTCCCTCTCCTTGTAATTATCAACTATTGGAAAATCTTGAAGTCAATGGAATAAAAAAAAAATCATAAAAGCCTAATATTTTTTTTTTCAGATCCTATTCTTCTCTTTAGGTTGGCAAACCATTGATGAGTTTGCTCGTTTAGGTGCAATCGGAGCTTATACAAATAGTTTCCGGTAAAATAAAATCAGGCTTAACTAATGCAAGACTTGCGTCAAACGTCGATCCTAATTTTGAGTTTATTGAGAATTAAAGAACTCTGTCAAAATTATAATGCCAGCTATAAATTAATCACTGACTTTCTTTAATCATTGACTGTAGCTTGTTTTGGGTAAGATTCAAGTATAAAAATAATCCTTGATAAACTACAAATGCTTACATAGTACTGTATCTGAGTCTTGATTTTTATCCTTAAAACAACTTTAATAAAACTGACATACTTTGACAAACAAAGATAACCAAAAGTAATTGGTTAGATATTTTGGCAGGTATGTGTTGTCAAGATATCATCAATGTATGTTTCTGCAACTTTCATGTGTGATGAGTTACATGTACTTTTCATCTTTTAAATAAAGAATAAAGTAAACTTTTGGTGTCAATGGATATTCATATCATTTGACTTATAAACGAGTCAATCGACGTTTCCCTCTTTTATAGTGAATATTTGTCCCCAACTATCACCAATAGGATGCACTTATTTATCCTAAACAGGTAAAAAAAAAAACTTTCCAAGATAATCAAAAAAAAGGGGGAACCTCTCATTTTTATATGTACACTCGACTATCCTTTCTTTTGCATCTCTTTGAATTCAGTTTTCATTTCTATTATGAAATAACAGCCCCTTTTAGCTCTTCAATGGCAAAAAAAAATTAAGCTTACGATAATAATAAAGTAAAAGTATGAACTACTTTTCATGCTTTTATACATCAAGAGGATCAAATATACCATATTAGGGTGAGTTGTAAGCATGAATTACACTCATAATCTTGACAGATGTTCTTCAAAGACAAACATTCAAAACTTATCGTCCTTGAGCTTGTATTAAAAGTGTAAAGAGCTGGATGCAAGTATCAGGTAAGAATCTGCAAAGTTTGCAGAGATAAAATGAACTTGCTTTCATAAAACAAAGCCCCTATTGAAGGCTAAAAGGCATATTCTGATAGGTAGATGTCTACATAAGCATAGAACAGCGATTGATGCTTTTAATTAGCTATATGAATTTTAGTATCACATTATCATCGAGACATTTTTTTGCGTACATAGTTAAAGTATGGACTTATAAATCCGAGAATAAGATAGCTACACTTATTTATCGTGTTTGAGATAATTTTTAAGAACAAAAGGATTATATATGTATAAAAAAAAGGAGAAAGGATGGCTGTGAACTCAAATCATGAAGCACATATTCTTTGAAATGCATTGCTATGATTATATAATCATAACACAGAGTTGCTGCTTTAAACAGCTGAATACATGCTTGTTGTTTGCAAAATTTCATGAGGCCTTGTTTTAGACAACGCTAGTCGTTGTATTCAGTTGAATTTGGGCTCAAGCAATAGACGACAAGGGTACAGCTTGATGATAAAAATTCGAAAAAATATCTAGCATTTGATGGTAATATCCTGTTGATAGATAATAACAATCCTTTTCTTTATTCATTCCTATTATAATACGAGTTTGATATAGCCTACTCAGTTTATTCTATTGTTACATGACATTTTCTTGTGTAATTTTGTATTTATTGATTATAAAGTATAGGAGCTTTTTATTGTATATACTTGTACATATTAGGCCGCAATTCCTTTATAAATGTAAAGAGGTCGACCAGTATGCATTAATCGTGCAATTCATTAAGGATTACATCTCATAGCAATCAAAACATTAACAAAAAAAGAAAAGATTTGCAATGAATAAATATTTAAGGAGAGGGCAGCTACTACGATTTTAGTTAATTGATTATTAGTATCGTCGAGTTTTGAGTCTGTAACTAAGACCTTCATGCAAATCATTGACGAATATATGAAACAAAAATATCAGTGACAGCTCTCTGGTATTAACTATCTATAAATCCGGTTATCGCAATCCTTCAAGGACGAGACAACACAACTGAATTTCAATTGCATCTATTGTTCAAAGCTTGGAAAAGTAAATTTGAGGTTCAACAGACTTTTCTTTTTTTTTACAGTCAAATAGCCTTTTTCCAAGCTAACATCTTTAAAGATTATATACCATGTTTGAGTTAAACAGCTTTACAAAAATAGTGTTGTACAGGTTTGAGAGCTTTGGGCCTCGAGAAGTACATGGATTGAATAAAATTATCCAAATAACGATTACTTTATTAACAAAAAAAAAGAAACCTTTTTTATTCATATGCTAAGTATGTTTTCAGTGAATTTTTTTTAAAAAGACTTTTTCCTCTGCCAAGTAGGATGCTTGTACCTATCGATCAGTTGAGTATAATTAGGTTTTAATCACCATGATGAAAATTTTGTGTATATAAAAAGCATTCAGCTAATTTATTTGTTTTGCTTCATTCTTAAACATATACCTTTCTCTAAGCCAAATTCTTTTAACAATTTTTTTGACTGTACCTTTGGCATCTGCTGCTTCCGTTTGTGTTTGTTCATTGTATACCTATACGACTATCAGCAGTGTTCCTGCCTCTCTTCCTAATCGATTTGCAAACGATACCATCTTTATTTCCCTGGAGTATACAACAAACAAATGGAAATCACTCGCTCTAACGCCATCTTAACCCTCCGGTACCAGCGGTCCTGATGCTATTTAATACAGTGCTATCCATAATACACAATTCTCTACTGGATCAGATACCGGCTTTGATGCCTTGACTATTAAGGATAGTGATGTCAAAATTCATGATATGAACATTGCCACTATTTACGAGCAAATCAAGCATATTGTCAACTTGGCCCATAAGTCTTGCTGGCTCTCAAGCATTCTTTTGTAATGCCAAATTTTATGGCCTTCAAGATACACCCTTGATCAACCGTGGGGGCCCTAGCTACTTTAATAAATGCCAAGCCAAAGTGTCTATTGATTATATTTAGGGTTATGGCACTGGTAAGTAATAAAAAAAGTTTATAAGTGATTCCATACACCATTTTCGGAAGTAGACTGTACAGATACAGAAAACTATTGTACATATAAAAAATAAAGAGTGCATAGCCTCTGAAAGATTCATTGCTCAGATGCGCAATCATTTTACAAAGGAAGTTTATTTAAACAAATTTGTGGTTTTGGATTTGAATAACGACACAACTTCCAAAGGTCCCTCCAAGTAGACATTGTTACAAGCGTCTGTTATCCTTTTAGTTGAAGCTTCTTCCAATCTTTTTTCTCATTTTATCTTGCCTTTGACCAAAGGCCAAAATTGCTCAGTAGTATTGAGCTCTGGAGATCATGGCGGAGGATATAAACATCCATATCCACAAGCTACAATCTACTTTACAATCAGATCTAAGTTACGTATAGATGCATTATTCATAACAAGATAATGTCTTTTGGATTGTTCATGACGATCTAACACGCTTAATAAGGCGGCAGCAATGAAATTAAAGCCATGGCCAAGAACTGCTCCGGCTAACTTCTTTGCCTTTGGCTTTCCTGTGGCTTTTCTTCTCTTAGGGCTCTCATTCATAGAGTACTTTTTACCTTCATGTTGAAGATTTCTTGCGCAGAGATTGCCTCTCCCCCTTAAAATAGTTGTTGTTTTAGCTCTTGCTTTACGCTGAATTACAATAGCTCTAGATCCTCTCATGAACCAAACCATACTACTACTCAAATTGATATGAAAAGTAGACTCGTCTATACAAATGCAATTAATTTGGTGATCCATATCTGTTTCCATAAGGCTGGTTGCTCAGTTGAGGAGTGCGGCGATATTACTTGGTCAATTTCTTTGGGTTCAGAGTTGTTGTATAACGATAAAAATTAGAAGGAATGTGTTATCTCGTAATAATAAAAAAAGACTATAAAATTGAACGAGACTAAAAAAGTTATCTTTTTATTTAATATTGTAATATCTGGTATTTATATTCTTTTCATGGAGGTTTAATTAAATCCTTTTCAAGATACTTTAATTAATTATAACTGTAGGTCTAGTATGAATAAATGTTAATGTGAAGATCTGTTCCTGGTTATGCAAGTGGGCTGTTTTATAATTATTTCTTAAGTAGATTTATTTTTTATTTATGTCGCATTGCATCAGGAGCTGTATTAAAACAACTTGCATTGAATTAAAGGAGTAGAGTTAGCTATGACCGAATAATAGAGAAAAGATTGTAATAAATCTTTGTAAAGCATTCACTACTCTGATTTTGTAAATTGAATATGAATCGTCTTTAAAGTATTTTGGGATACGACATGAGCCAATAGTAAAAGAATGGTTACTAGTTTATTATTTAATAACAGCCATATCGACTATATGATTTTCTTCTTCTGTTGGTGCTTTTTGTCACGATAGCCCGCAACACAGGGGCCTCAAAGCTGATGCAGCTGAGCTGCCACTACTGACATTGCTATCTACGCAACAATTATTGTTGTGCTCCAAAGGTAACCATTGTATAGCAATCAAGCATTATTAACGATTAATAGTGTGAGTATATGGAAATGTAGTCTTATTAATATGTACGTATATCTACCAAAATAGACTGGTGAATGAGGAGCAAGTGCTTATATTAAATGATGTAAAGATCTGCATAATAGAATATAGCATTTAGCCATCTGCATAAGGCTGTAGGCATTTCGCCGTCCGCATAGTACATATATTAATATCTACACTGTGAAAAGTATATAAACTCTGGACATATATTATTAAATAAAATCATATACAGTAGCCGCTCTATTTAAGGGTGGATATTCCAAAAAATTTTGGCCACCCTTAAATAGAGCATACCCTTAAATCGAATTCCGTGGCTGTTACAAAACGAAGTCACTTTATGTATTGTAGCTACATTATAGACATGTTTGTACAACATGTTTCCACATAGGCCACTGTCGGTTGGTATAGATTTGATAATTGTGTAAGAACATTAATAAACCAAAACTTGCTTAAGACTTGATTAAACTTGCTGGAAGGATAATATACGAGTTGTAGACTCAAAATAATTTTGATGAGAATAAATATATGACATAACAAAATTTATTTTCTTTGTTTAGATTGTATATAAAAAAAAAAGATCTAATAATAAACATGTACGCCTTTCTTTCTCAAAAATTGAGCTTTTGGATCAAAATACTACTGGCCAGCTTAATCAAACAGAATTAGGTGAATGGGCTATGAAGAAATTCAATTTAGATCAACCACTTACCCAACAGACTATATCAAACATCCTCAAAAATGCTGAAACGTTATATAGTAATATTAATGTTGTCAATAATGGCAAAAGTCTAAAAACAACACGCTATCCTCAACTTGATGATGAAATAGTAAAGTTTGTTACAGATATGAACAATAACAATCTACCAGTCAATCGAGACTCAATCCTTCGATATGTGAGACATATTGCTCAAGTGAAGTATAGAATCCCTGAAAAAGAAATTTCATTTTCTTCTGGATGGCTTACAAAACTTTTTAAACGAATTGGAGTAAAATGCAGGCCAATGCATGGTGAAAGTGCCTCAGTAGACATCACTTCTGAAAACATTCAGAACGAATTGAGGAAGATAGAGGGACTTCTTGAGCCATATGATCCTGTAGATATCATGAACTTTGATGAAACAGGTTTATATTACCAGCAACCACCAAGAAGAACCATATGTTACGAGTCGCTTGTTGGCCTAAAAAAAAGTAAAACTCGTCTGACAGTTGGGTTGCTCTGTAACTCGGATGGGTCTTACAAAGGGCACCCAGTTGTTATCGGACAACACAAGAGCCCCAAGTGTTTTAAAACAAGAGCTAATTTGTTATCCATGACAGCAATTGGAAAAAAAACATGAAGTTGAATACCACTATTCTACTAATGCTTGGATGACAAATGAAATTTTCACAGCATACGTGAAAAAGTTAGATGTTGCCTTTGGAAGACAGAATCGAAAAATTGCTCTTCTTTTGGATAATGCGTCCGTTCATAAAATAAGAATTCCGCTCAACAACATTAAATTGATATTTCTTCCAGCAAACACTACTAGCAAGCTACAGGCTCTTGACGCAGGTAACCTATTATTTGTTGACAAAATGCTATATAAGCTGTCTTTTTGTTTTACAGTTTTCTCATTAATATTTTGTATATACAGGAATTATTGCCAACTTTAAGGCACACTTCCGAGCCCAGCAATACGATCGTGCTTTGTGTCTGTATATCAGTAAAAAGTTGGATAATCTGGATGTACACAAAATGGATCAAGCTCAGGCCATGTTTTCTCTAGCTAATGCATGGCTTAAAGTAAAACCAGAAACAATAAAAAACTGCTGGAAGCATACAAAAATATTGGCATTTAAAGAAAGAACAATTTGTGATTTTGAGCCAGTGGAGTATCCAACAAGTGCTTTGCCATTGGAAGAGGAAATTATTGCCGAGCTAAATGGAATGCTCCCAGGTTTCCTCAGAAACTTTGACAACAAAGTTACTGATGTTAGCCAGTTGAGCCTTGGAACAGATGAAAGCAAGATGATAGTATGTTATACCACAAGCACTATTAATAATGAAGAAACTGCAGAAGGCAACGTAGATGAAACAGAAGAAAATGATAATACAGAGCAAGATGAGCAGCGATTCGATATAGTAGAGTGTAAAAGACGCTTGAGAGAAGCCTATGAAACTATTCTCATGTACGAAGCTTCTTTGAACGACCTTGATTGTAAATTACATCGCCGAATTCGAATGAGATTGGCTGGCTCTTGTGCTGAATTAAATAAGTCAAAAGAGCAAACAGTTTGATCCTATTTTACAAAGTAAAAAATTTATTGTTAGAGTGCTCCAAAAAACTGTTACTTATAAAAAATCTTCTATTTAGTAGTAAAAATTTTTTGCGTTCCACCCTTAAATAGAATAGTGGTATAGTGGTATTTATGCTGGGGACCTGTGCCGTTCTTTAGAATTACACCCTTAAATAGAAAATACCCTTAAATCGAACACCCTTAAATAGAGCGACTACTGTATATAATTTTGGGTCCTATTGAAATCTCATTTTTATTTTTGTGAACAAAACAGCTCTATCACTTTTCTAAAATGGCCGCTCAAAATAACATACCTATGGAAATCAACACCATCAACAACGCTCAAGATGTTAGCCCTTTGGTTCCTGCTGATATCCGCTCTACATCTAGTCAAGAAGCAACTGAACCGGTTTTACCTTACCAAAACGATGCTGACATGATGGAGACAGCTGATGAAAATCTCCTGGTCACCGATAGCACTGATTCTTTGACTATACTTCGCCAGCAACTTCAAGAAGTATCCCAAAGGTTTGCTAGAGGCGTATCGAACCATTTACCTATGGATCAACTGGAAAGCCTTCGCAATGAAGCATCACACATTGCAAACTGTATCAAGTACCTTTTGGAAGGCCAAATCTATTGCGACCCTCCCAAGGTTGAAACAACTCAACAATCCGTGAATCAGTCATCAAATCGCTTTGATCATTTTATTCCAAATGATCTTCCTACATGGCAATGGGTTGGTAATGTGTGGAGAATGGATGTTGAAGTCCATGATTCAGTAGAAGACCTTCTGGACACATTCGCACTAATAGTAAGTTCCAACGGACTTGCAATCGATCAACACTGGATGCGCTTGTCTCCAATCAAAATGAATAGAGACCAAAGATCGTGGTTTAACGAGGTACTAAAAGGTCGTAGCTTGAACTGGGACGAGAGTAGGTCGATCATTGTCAATACGTAAGCCACTCAAGATGTTGCTCAGACGCTGAACAATATTGATCAAGTCTTGACCATCAAGATGCAGCAAAACGAGTCGATCGAGGCTTTTACTGACCGATTCCAAAGAATCAGACGTGCAGCAAAATGGCAAGATGATATCAGAGCTGCTGCCTTGTTCAATCGTGCTTTACCTGTCGCCTTGTATAAGGAAGTGTCCCGCTCCTTGCTTAATCTACCTTTGAATGAGCAAGACTCTGTTTGTAAGGTGTCTGCCAAGGCTTGTACTGTGATCTCCTCAAATATTTGCAATGATGAAGCCATGGCTGCTAGTGTTACAAAGCGTAACATCATATCTCAATCGGCTGCGAGCCCAATTTCGTTTGTGAGTGGTGCTGACAAGTCGATGCACAATCCCAAAAATGCTAGTGGCCCAAGCAAGCAAGGCCAAACTTAATTCAAGCCCAAATCAAAATGTCTTGTTCATGGTAATGGTAATCATACCACTGAACAGTGTAAAGTCCTCAAAAGGATTACCACTGCCAATACCGCCACTACTGCCACTATTGCCACCAACATTAAGTACAAAGAAAAATTGTTTCAAATGTTCTGCCAATGTACCATGGAATCCTGACCATGCAGCTACATGCAGCAGGGATAAAGTCAAGAGGTTCAATGGACCAACTAAAGCTTTCCGTTCTGCTCGTTTCTCTGGTTCTCACAATCGAAGTAAGCATTTACTGTAATGAAGTTGTTTTGTCAAGCCAGAGAGGAGAGAGAGAGAGAGAGAGAGAAAGAACCGGACAAGAACTAAGAAGCTTGGATAGACAACTAAAAGAGGACAAGAGAGGGTGGCGTTAAGGGCTTGAAGGCGTGAACTGCAAATAGGACTTACGACAGTTGATAAGTAAGAACGAGACAAAGATAAGTAAAGACAGGAATAGACGGACAGTCTAATAGAGAGAAAGATACTTGATAATTGACCGATGTTTATTTAAATAAAAGACTATGGGTATTTATACTATTATGAAGAATGTGGAATATGATTCTTATTAAATTGAGGGTTTTGTTTATAATTAAAAAGAATGTGCCCTAAGGGCCGATAATGTCATGACACTATGACTGTAAGAAAAAAACTAGCAAACAGAATGAAGTGAAAACTAACCATTCTTTGTATGTACCTTTCACTATAGAAAACATCGACACCCTTGCCCTTGTGGACTCTGGCGCTTCTTTTAGCTCGATAGATATTGCATTTGCTAATAAAAATAACATTAATATAAATAATAACGTTTCTGGTTCTATTGTTTTTGCTACAAACGATAATAAGAGTAAACGTTTCGGTACAACTTCTAAAGTTTTAAGCTTAATTTATGGTGATAACGATGATACTCTCATTCACACATCGCATATTTTCGAAGTTCTTCCACTTTCCTTTGATACGGATGCTGTCATTGGTTTAGATTTGATGCCTAGATTAAATATTTTAATAGAAAATTTAGCTGTAAAACATCCAAACTGTCGTATCCCAACATACTTTAAACATGATTCATATTCAATTTATAAGAAATCAGAGTAGTGAATGCTTTACAAAGATTTATTACAATCTTTTCTCTATTATTCGGTCATAATTAATTCCACTCCTTTAACTCAATGCAAGTTGTTTTAATACAGCTCCTGATGCAATGCGACATAAATAAAAAATAAATCTACTTAAGAAATAATTATAAAACAGCCCACTTGCATAACCAGGAACAGATCTTCACATTAACATTTATTCATACTAGACCTACAGTTATAATTAATTAAAGTATCTTGAAAAGGATTTAATTAAACCTCCATGAAAAGAATATAAATACCAGATATTACAATATTAAATAAAAAGATAACTTTTTCAGTCTCGTTCAATTTTATAGTCTTTTTATTCTTACGAGTTAACACAGTTCTATTGAAATCCTCATTTTTATTTTTGTGAACAAAACAATTATGAAAGACTTTTACAATGTCCAAAAGCTTGTCAAAATATCCCCAAATGGAAGGAAGCTCTGAAATTGACATTGGAAGCCGAAGATGACAAAGCTCGGTCATCGTACAAATGTTGGTGTGACTTTCTACAATAAAAAAGTGATATTTGCACCAACAGCTTGAACTGCCATGGCACACTTTAAGCCATTCTTGTCGATCGCGTTCTTGCAAAATATACCTAATCGGTATAAGTCAAGATTGATCTTGTGAACCGACCTAGAGTCGCACAACGGCTTCACTTCCACAAAGCCGACTGATCTTCCACCAGCAGTCATGACTCCATCCAGCCTTTTTTTTTGTGATATTCGAATCAGAATTTGATTTTTCATTAGGAGTACCAGTAAAGTCGAATTCCACTGGGAAATTGCGACTCTGGATATCTTCAAAAATGGATCGAAATATTGATAGTAAATATCTTGAACAAAGTTTTGTCTCTAAGATATCACTGCCTGGAGCTTCAAACGGCAGCTCTTGCAAAGCTCTTTGTAGATAGTTCACTAGCTTTTGTTCGTTTCTATCTAGCTTAAGCATAAACTTGCCTAGCTATATTGTTGCTTCCATCCTTGATATCCTTTCCTGCTCTACAAGCTTTACAATATCAATAAGCTCTACCAGTATGTTTCTGGAGAACTTTTGGCTATGCATTCCCACACGCATCAACATCTGCTGTGTGATCTTATAAGATGCCCCGACGAAACAATTGTCAGTGTATGGAGCTGGATGTTCAGTGAGCAACACAATGGGTGAAAGGCTAAGGAGGTGGTGTGTGTGGCTTTCAAAGGTCAACTTGCTTGTTTCAATGTAATTCAGCACAAACGAATAAAACTATTTTATAGTGATTGACAAGTTGATATCACCAACAAAGCAGTCTTCTTCACCCTCTGATTTTCCTAACATTGCTCTTAAGCCTTCAATTGCTACTGCTTCGACAAATATACTACTGGTTGTAGTGGTATCATAAGTGCCGCTGATAATAATTGATTCTGTGGCTTCTTCATCTAATAGGATAAAAAAACCCGTCTTCTTGCAGCAGAATGTTGTTACGAGCTTTCCAATATAATTTGGCCTCTTTGCTGCGTTTCCAGTTAACATTTTGCAAGTTAATAGAACCCTCCCTGGTTAAAAAATCGCCTTTTATAGCTTTTAGTACAACCAAAGGGGCCACTAGACTTTTTTTAGATACTGTACCTTCCATCTATGTTGATAGCTTTTTGTAAAAAAAATATAATGTTTAAATAAAGAGCCATTTTCAACAAGAAGTAACTGAAACTTGCACCAAAAGTTATTGTGATAAGATACTGGCCGTTGGCGAAGTAAACTCGACTTGAGTTCGCAGCAAGAAATAATCGAGTGGAATCGCTGACCACACGACTGGATGATGTACTCTTTAGTAAAGGAAGAGCATTGTACGATGGTGAAGGAGGTAACGAGAAAGGAAACGATAAAAGAGGGAAAAGTAACAATAACAACAAAAAAAAGAAATATAAAAAAAATTATTTTACTTTATGCATGAATGCTTATGATAGCAATGGAAGAACACGTAACCCTTATCTATTTGTCGTCAGTCATACAGTCACTCCAAATTAATTATGGGACAAGGAAATTTATTGAGGAAAACTTTAACCTCATAACAAAATAAAGTTGTCTTTTTCTCATCCATCAATACATTAAAAAAACATGTCTGCTCAAATCTCCAAAGACTGCACTCGACCTTTAATTATATCTGAAGATGAAACAAAAGAAAGTAAAGCATGGGGGATTTTTCATCTTCTTAGAACACATCATACGATTAGAGAGATTGCAGACCTTGTTGGCTTGAACAAGTCCACTGTACAAAATATAAAAGCCAGGATTGATGACTATGGTAGCCCTTTACCTCAAAGGCAAATTGGGCGACCATTGGAAATAAATGAAAGAACTGAAAGGCATTTGAAGAGGATAATTAGAGAGGATCCTTTTGCCTCATTTAAAGAAATAAATGTGGAATTAGCAAAGCTAGATGTTTTCGTTAATATAGAAACTCTTCGATTATATGTCGATCGACTTGCCTTCAAATCGTATAGAGCAGCTCACAAGCCTAGATTGACTGCAAGACACTGCAAAAGTAGGCTTTGCTGGGCGAAGGAACACCTCAATTGGACCAAAGACCAATGGAGAAACGTCGTTTGGTTTGATGAATCGTGCTTTTGTATGGAATGCAGTAAACGCGTTAAAGGAGTATTCAGGAAGTAAGAGGATCATTGTGATGAAAGAAATATAATATCTACAGTCAAGTGGGGGTGATGGCGGTGCTATAGTTTGATGTTTTTAGGGAGGAGGTTTTGGACCTTTAGAAATTATTGAAACCGGTTCTGTAGACCAAGAAACATGCATCAATATTTTGACCAACAGGTTTCATCCTTGGTTTACAAATGTCACGTTGCATCAGGAGAGGTATTTTATCTTCCAAGAGAATGGAGCTTTCTGTCATACAAGTGGTTATGCTCGATGGTGAAAGGAAACTCACCAAATAAAGGCTTTGAGTACTGGCCTGCTCAAAGCTCTGATTTGAACTCCATTGAGCATGTTTGGAATGCTCTTGAAAGGCGAATTCAAAGTAAAAGATCGTCGGTCAAAAACTTGCAGCAATTGAATGTGGCTCTACAA
Source organism: Rhizopus delemar RA 99-880 (assembly GCF_000149305.1). Classification (NCBI taxonomy): domain Eukaryota; kingdom Fungi; phylum Mucoromycota; class Mucoromycetes; order Mucorales; family Rhizopodaceae; genus Rhizopus; species Rhizopus delemar. The sequence continues at coordinate 2,043,764 of NW_027137834.1, forward strand.
AAAGGGTGTGTAAGACTAGATGATGAGTTTGCCGACCGATTAGTTTGAAGCATGAAGAGGCGATATGACGCAATAGAATACTGAAAATTATTTTATGAGTCTATTTTTAAAATAAGCAACTGAACAGTTCTTTTCTCAAAACTTGAAATCCCAAGCTTAGGTTCACATGCATTAATTGGTCTTGGACTTACATGCTATATTTTTTCAACATTTTGTTTCAATATTTTGTCCGAAAATTTATATGGTGTGATTTTAGCATGTCCAACAACTCTACTACTAACTTAGTTTCTCGCTTACCCGTTCAAAACTCCAACGGTACTGCTCTTGAAGATGTTGCCATGAATTACAACGGTGATTCCCAGTCTTCTGCTTCTCCTGTCCTGGAAAATGGTCAGTCCTCCTTGTTGCCGGATAGTAACGCTAGCTTGTCTAGCTCAGCTCACCACATGAAAGGCATTATGTCTGTTCTTGTTGAGGAAATTAAATCCTTAACGGTGGAGCTAGTTACGGATCCTAGCAACAAGTCTACTCAGGAACTTGATGATGTTAGGTATCTGTTCACCCAGAAGGCAAGAGATCTAAATGCCTTGAAGAGTAGTCATGCTGTAATTGTGTCAATGATCGAAAATCCTGTGGTATCTCGTATGAACCCTACTACTACTGATCAACAAAGGTTTTTTGTTCTACCTAACCTTCCTGTATTCCAATGGCCTGGTTCGACCTTTGATTCCAATATGTCAGCGCTATCTGATGTCAAAGCTTGTCTGAGAAAGTTTGAAAACATTCTGAAATGTCACGGTCTCAGCTTGGATGAGCATTGGTTCCGCTTGATTCTGCCTTGTTTATCGAACGATCAACAAATATGGTTGGAAGAAATTGTTGGTACTTTTCGTACTCCTTTCAACTGGGCAAAGATCAAGGAAGTCTTCGTTGGTCACTACGGAAGTACTATGACTGATGAAAAGACTGTCTGCACGTCTGAACTTTTGGGTATTTACATGTACCCTAAAGAATCCATCGAAGCCTATATTAATAGGTTCAATTCTCTTGCTCGCCGTTCGGGTATCATTGATAAGTTGGTGTTGACAAACAAATTTGTGGTTGGTCTTCCCAAAGAACTTAATCAGGTGGTGAACGTAGCTATTTGTAGCGCATCCCCAGAAAAGAAAATGTGTTTAAACACAATCGCTGCCATATCAAGAGATTTGTATAACAAACTGTTCCGCTCTTCTGCTTCTTCTTTGTCTTTTGGACATTCACATCGTGATTCTGCTGCTCCTACAAAGGAAAGCCTTGGTGTTCAGGGCAGAACCAATATGAAGAAGAAGTATTGCAACTTCCACAAAACCCATGGTAAGCATTCTACAGAAGAATGCAAAAGTGCAAAGAAAGCCGCCGCCATAAAAACTGCTCGAGCCAAAAACCAGTGCTTTAAATGTGGTGTATCTCCTTAGTCTAAAGCACACGTGTGCAAAACTGGTTCTGCTGTAGGTGAAAGGGTCATGCAGGCTATGTCTGTGGTTGATGATGCGTCCTGCTGGTACCCCTTCTGTCACTACTATGACATTTGCTACTGACAGTGTTCCTTCTTCGTCGTCCTTGGGTCGTATGCCCTTTGCAAAGGATCAGATGGAAATTGATAGCGAAATTGATCATCTAACAAAGGAATGTAAGTACAATCCACAAAATGCCAAGCGTATCTTCTAATTGTATTATTGTTCCAATAACTATAGAGGACGTTAGAACTCGTACTTTCGTAGACTCTAAGTCTACTTTTTCTTGTATATCATCTTCTTTCGCTTCTTCTCTTAGTTTGAAAGTTTCTCCTGCTTCTGGTTATATCACCTTGGAAAGTAAAAATTCTTTTAAAAATTATATTGGCACTATTAATAAAGTTAATATTGTTCCTGATAAAGATGTATGGTGATGACTCTAGAGCTATAGTAAGTGAAGCAGTGGAGAGTCTTACTACACTGCTTACCAGTTTGAAGATAGCCAAGACCGCTGTTTATGATTTTATGACCAATGAGTGCGTCTTGTCCATAAAGAAAGCACACTCTGAATTCAAAAGAAATTGACCAAGTAGTATCGCCGCACTCCTCAACTGAGCAATCAGTCTTATGGAAACAGATATGGATCACCAAATCAATTGCATTTGTATAGACGAGTCTACTTTTCATATCAATTTGAGTAGTAGTATGGTTTGGTTCATGAGAGGATCTAGAGCTATTGTAATTCAGCGTAAAGCAAGAGCTAAAACAACAACTATTTTAAGGGGGAGAGGCAATCTCTGCGCAAGAAATCTTCAACATGAAGGTAAAAAGTACTCTATGAATGAGAGCCCTAAGAGAAGAAAAGCCACAGGAAAGCCAAAGGCAAAGAAGTTAGCCGGAGCAGTTCTTGGCCATGGCTTTAATTTCATTGCTGCCGCCTTATTAAGCGTGTTAGATCGTCATGAACAATCCAAAAGACATTATCTTGTTATGAATAATGCATCTATACGTAACTTAGATCTGATTGTAAAGTAGATTGTAGCTTGTGGATATGGATGTTTATATCCTCCGCCATGATCTCCAGAGCTCAATACTACTGAGCAATTTTGGCCTTTGGTCAAAGGCAAGATAAAATGAGAAAAAAGATTGGAAGAAGCTTCAACTAAAAGGATAACAGACGCCTGTAACAATGTCTACTTGGAGGATCATCAAGGGCCTATAATCTTTATTTTTTATGTGTGCAACGGTTTTCTGTGTTCGTGCAGTCAATTTCCGGAAATGGCGTACTTGGAATGGTTCTTATGTTTGTGGAACTTACAGTACCATTTAGGCTATCTTGACCACTGTGCAATATCCTTCAATCAAAAAGATAGTTCTATAATGGCACACAATAGAGCCAGTTCAAGTGCTACTGATGGTCTCTAATTTAACAGTTGCACAATAAGGGCCACAGTTCTCTCTGATCCTTTGGCTTCCACCTATAATTTTTCATGCTCTTTACATCCTCTTCTCAGTTTACAAACACCTACTACTTGAGTCGATCTTGGGCCAAATATGATCGAATTGTATACATGTACTCCAGCATCGTCAATAGCGCTTTTACTAGTAGGATGGGGCATTTGGAGTACAGGTGATCCTGAGACAGGTGATGTCGTCCTTTCTGAATGAAACAACACTAAAAGTGGTATCTGGTCCTCTTCATGTGCTTCATTTCCAACCTTGCTTACTGCTAGTGGAACATCTCAACACGACGTTAACATTGTCTTTAATGGAGATACTTTATTCATTGACACATCTGTTTGATCTTATTAATAAATTGTTGCTGTTGCACTTGAAACTAAACGGGAGAAAAGTACTGTTTCAAGCTTTTGCCTTACCTTCAACATGACTACAAAAAAACGAAAAGAAGACCCCGTGCTATTATAAGTGAAAATGCATCATTTTATCATAGCACTTTGTATCTTTAGCAGGTTGACTCGCCTTTTGTTTATGAATTACACTTTTTTTTTATGTTTCTGTTGCTTCTTCTTTTTTAAAGAAAAGTGGCCGTATTTTAGAACAAAAAAAAAAAAAAAAAAAAAAAAAAAAAAAAAAAAAAAGGAAAAGAAAAAGAAAAACTAGGTGTAGAACCACAAATGGGCTTGAGGTAACGGTAATCAAGGTCTTTTGCTCAAGGTGATAGGAAAAATATAGTATCAAGTTCATATAATTATATTCTTCACGTTCAATAATGCTTTAAGACGAGGCACAGATCTGTTTTTAAACCTAATTAAAGACATGTCTATGCGCATACCAACTTACAATAAAGTAGCTTTGCATATGTAATTCAGCCTCAAATTCAACTAAAAGCTTTTATTATTTAAAGGTAGATAGCGAAAACGCATCTACGCTTTTTATTTCTTATAAATATGAAATTTTTAAACAATTAGTCTTTTTTGATACTAATATTTTTTTTTTAAAAAAAACTAGCCTTTTAAGCTTTATATGCTTTGCATATACTTCATTATTTATTATTATTGTAGCACACGTGTGCAGCGGTAGTTGCAATGAAAAATGTACAATTTGTAAATCAGTAATTTGATTAGTTACGAAAACTATAGGCAGATCAATATGCACAAAAAAAGTCTCGCCATGGAGGAATACACCCTACCATAGCAAAGATACAGCAAATATAGGGTCAGTATTAAGTCAGTCATAAGCAAATTGTTTATTGAACCATATGTATATTCTTCAATATACCACAGGCTTTTGAGTATGTAGCCTACTCACAATTAATTACATCTGTGATAACTTAAGTTAGCAAGGCTCGAGACATTTTATCTTTGTTATCTTCCATTGTCGTTTTTATGTTAAGTGTAGGCTCGGATTTTTATTATTATTAGGAGTGCTTACATGATTATGTTTTGATTATAGTATCTTAAAAGACAATGACCCTTACTATTGTAGAAGATGTATTCTTTAATGAGTTGAACCTAAAATTCTCGTGATAGGTCATGCCAAATAATGAAGCAGATGCTTTCTCTTTAAAAAGCCAGAATCAGGAAAGCTTTGAAAAAAAAGAGCTCATTCGAGACCTTCATGTTATGAAGACATGCATCATATCTATTCGCAAACAATGTTTAGTTCTGGACATAACTTTAGACGAAGCTGTGTAATAACACTGGTCTTCCTTGGCTTATTTGCAATCTCAGAATTTGTTTCTTTCCAGATCTGTAATGTATTTTTGATAAAATAGCTATGTGTAACAGATAGAGTAAGAATCGAAAAGTGGATGTTTCGTAGATATGTATAAGTACAGCGATCATTTCATGCTCATTTTTATATTAAAAAATTGCATAAATTTCCATGTATGCTGATCTTTTGATCATCCTTAAATATGAAACTATATCATTTATTGCTATAGAGAAATAGGGAGAACGTATCATAAAACAGACAAGCCTTTGATAGTATAGTTTATAGTTGGGCTGAAGCTTATTTCAATGACCTGTATTCGTCTGCAGCTTTAGGCTTCAGCCCCGCTAGCAATGCTGCTGCTGTTGTCTAAAAAAAGGAATCTATTTTATAACAAAGCCCCTGTTACACACGCCGCAATTTTGGGTGAAGTAAATAAAAATAGATTTTTTTTATACATATAAAAGGCTGCTTCTTTAATCTTTCACTCTCTCCTTCTTATTTTACATCTTTTCTATTACTAATAGTGACATACAACATGACGATGATGCGTTCGACAAGATTCATATGGGCTACATGTCTTGCCATGCTGATGCTCACCATGCTTTTGGTCACTTACACAACCACCCAATCTATTAGTGTACAATTACGATTTAAAGTTAACCCAATGTCAACAAAGCATGGAGAAGGAAGTTCAGATGAAGAAAAATATATTACTTATTATCCTCATTCTGGTCTACACAATCAACGTCTTGCTATAATCAATGCCATCGTAATCGCAAAGGTACTCAATCGCACATTAATCTTACCAGAGGTCAATGTGGGCAAAGGCACCTCTTGGGCTCCTACTTCTCGTTATGAGCATAAGATGAGCATCTGCCCTGGTTTTCACAAGACTGCTGATGATTGTGCAGATTTCCGCCGGTATGTGCCTCTTCCTGCCGAAGCAATATTTGATATATCTGCTGCCCGTGCCAACGGTGTTCGTATCATCCATCGCACAAGCATGTCAGAAACTTACTTTCAAGACGAATGGTCAGCAACTGATGAAGACATCTATCGGGTGATAGACACTATGCGCCTATCTTACCGTATCTATGATTTAAAAGAAAATGAAGACAACATGCGTAGTTTCACTCAACGTTTAGACATGGAGGACCTTGCGACAAGACAGGAGCGCTTTATCGTGTTTGGCTCTTTGCATTATACCAATCGATTGGCTTTAAGCGATCCTCAGCTTACATGGTTTATAAATCACCTTCGCGAAGAAGTCAGTATCGGCCATCCAGTAGTGATCAAACAGGCTCTGCAAGTGGTTTCTAGACTTGGCGGTCCCAACAACTTCGTAGGTGTTCATTTGCGTCAAGGTGATGGGTTCTTTAAGAAATCAATGGTTGAAACAGTAAATGCAGTGAGACTTGCATTAGAACAGGAAAGCCTGGCTTATTTACCAACAGATCAATTGACTGTTCCCAGCACTCGACCTCTCACAGCTTTGGAAGAAGAAACACTTCGAGGAGTGCAAGGGATCAGTGATACCAATGAATTATTAAACCAATGCTTGATGATTCACCGAGAAGACAATCATCCAAGGCTGCGCCTGATTTACATGGCTACAGATACGCCTCAGCCTCGTACAACCTTGAAAGAATTACATGAAGAATTTCCCTGTCTTTTCACTCTCTCTGATTTCCCTGATGTGATTGATGACATTATTGCTGCTAATCCTATGGCTACTGGTAATGAAATGGTTGACCTTGAATATACACGCGTCGGTACAACATTAAACGCTCTTTTGATCCCAATGGTTGACGCCACAATCACTTCACATGGATCAGGGTTTATTGGAACAAACAAGAGTACTTTCTCAAGCTACATAAGACATAGATATAATAGATTCCAAGCAATGTATGCCAAGCTATCTTAGAATACTTTTGTGTAGTCTTCTTTTCCCTTTCATATTATTACTGTACTATAGTCATTTTTCATTTTGTAAAGTTTATTTTCTTATATATTTATATCCTGTATAGTTTCTAATGTTTTCCATTATTTTCAAATAAAAGTAAATCTTTTTTTTTTTTAAAAAAAAGGTACGGTAACAGACTTCTTTTTTTATTATATTTTATTCTATTTTTGTATGTGTAACAATGCTACATGGTTGTTGGGCTTTGCATAAAACTATTTTTCCGAAATCAAATACGATAGACAAGTATTGGAATCATTGCTTTCATTAGAAAATGATTTAGAGAAAGACGGAATAATTAGATTAGCATCTTCTGTTTTGTTTTATCATTATTTTTATGGCACGTTTTATTGTTGGCGTATATTAAATGTATTTTTTTTTTGGAAATATAAATTGGGCTTGGACTTTCTCAGTATTTTTGAGGCAACTGGCTTACTTTTTAGGGAGTAGCTATTCGTAAAAAAGAGAGAGAGAGAGATGAGATTAATAGATTGTATGTTATATTTGTCTGCTAACTGAAAATAAGCAGAAAGTGTTTTAAAAACTCTTGTAAAAATACTTTTATTTTTCACGCATACAGACAGGAATCTAGACAGACTATTAAAAATGAAGATGAAAATTTTGCATTTTTACGATATTTGTTACTTATGTCTATATTGATGCATAGAACAAGCTTGATTATTAATGATAGCACGATAAGTTTGTTTTGATACTTGTACCGTGCCTATCACTTTCCCTAAAACGGAAATTCTTGTCACGCATAGCTTTAAGGTTTTTGGGTATGCGAAAAGTACAAAACGCTCGGTCTAATGCACCGGAAAATAACAGAAAAGACTATAAACTAGAAAACAGATAAAGCTCACAAGAGGCTTCGGACTGTGATGAAAGTGTTTCGATTTGCCACAGATATGCCGGAGTCTCCTAGCTTTTAATAGAGAACTTTATAGTATACTTTGTAACATACAATTGATATGACGTGTAATGCATACAATAGGCACCTGGAATGATGCAAGAGCCATTTATCATTTATTCTTTGGTCCATTTCGATTTAATTCCTTTTTGCTTATCCTCTTTTGTTAACAGAAAGGGTTTTTTAGATAAGGAACATGATAAGATATTTAGAACATCCTAACCATCGGGTTACACAGGCAATCTCTATTTACCTATTTTCACTCCTTTAGTACAATTATCCAGAATTAGAAAAAAGCGCGTAACTACGGCGAAGGGATGAAACAGTAAGATTTAATCAAATCTATTCTGGAAAATTTTTAATCCGGACAGAAAATATACTGTAGATACTTTTGTAGCAAGTTTAAACAAGTTTTAAAAGGAATCTAGACAAAAAAAAAGGGATTACTTTCGTTCAGTCACTAATACATGATATTTGGAGCTTTTTCTGGTTGAAGACGAAAGTAAAATAGATGAAATGTGACTAAAGAGTATTGTCATTCAATATGATGGGATTAGAATGATGATACACTTGGATGCTGCAGATTAGGTTCAAGTAATTCAGAAGGTGCTACGAATTGAAAGTGTGCTTAAACAACCATAAAAATGAAGATCAGAATAATCAAAGACTTCTTGAAGATCGTTCTGAGTAACCAAGTTACAGTTGTCGCTCTATTTAAGGGTGACAAAAATTTTTGGAATATCCACCCTTAAATCGAAATTCGTAGCTGTTAAAGAATTGGGAAAACGCTGTATTAGAATTGAAGACGTTGCTGAAACGGATCACCAAGACGAAAAAGGATTCGACTGTTGATAACATATTGAGCAAAATCCACTTACTGTTTAAAGATCAAGGCTAAATCACTATTATTGACAACAAGCTACTTAAAAGCCAGTTAACGGATTTGACAAATGGCATCGGAAACAAGCAAGGAAATAGTAAGAAAATTGAAGATATCAGCAAAGCATTATACGATTAGATGTTGTTGGCATTGGTTTACCACGTTTAATACCTTTAATGCTATTTTTACCCTCTCCTTTTTTCTATTCATGCTCTACATCATCATTATCCTCATCCTATCAGTCCTTAAAAGAACAAATCAACCGATTGGTTTATTCCCTTTTTAATACATTGTTCTTATAATTAACATTTTGCATTTACAACGTATTATTTTTTATTCAAATATATGTAGAAATAAAGTTTAAATAAGAATGTGAATCGCCTTGACGCGTCATTCATGATGATTTCTGGCTGAGACAGTACATAGGTTCTCAACAAACTCAAGCAGGTAGTTATGCGTGTACCAGGCTTGACGTAGTTTGGATCAATAATAAAATTCAAAATGTTATTTCGAGGCAACATAAACCAAATAAAATTGGTTGAATACTGAAAGATACTTATCGCTTGAAAGAAGATTCTGAGGCCCAATGTTTTGTTCATCTAAGTTTGTGAGAGAACAAAGTCTGAAGGAACAGAAAAATACCTGTACCAGATTCAGACCACTTTATTTGTTAACAAGTAATGAGCTATATTCATGCACAATCAGATATACCGGCAAGTTGGCTAGCAAGGCGTATAGAGCTGAGGAAAAGCTGTCTCCCAAAAACCCTTCTGCTGAAAAACGACCCTCTGCCGTTCGGATTCAAAGGTAAAAAATGAGAAAGGAAAGTAGGGTGCATAGAGAGACATACAAAGTTAGTTGAATTGTTCAGCCATTCAATTAGTTTTTGGCCATGAGGCGTCTTGCATGGGATGGTTGTATAGTGTTGTAGTTGATCTAATTCATGGAGGATAGAACATATAACGGGCCATCGACAGGTCCAGGACAGAGCAATACATTTATTTTTTTGCTACGGACATTTAATATTTTCAAAGTGACAAAATTTATCGCTCTCACTGTATTAAGAAAATTCGAGCAAGATTGTATTACTATGGAATATCCATTTTTGTTAAATGATTTAATTTTATGATTGGCAAAAAATTTCGAACTCAAGATGTTTAGCAATAATGAAAATTATTCGTTTAGACAATTGGAACAAATCTTTACAGAAAAAAAAAAGCATCGTAGTTTTAAAGTATTGATAAACTGTGCCATATGGGAATCCGTGCTCTGCTTACCGAATGCTTACTTCACGATGCTAGATTTCTGTGTAAATGATGTAATTTCGTAACACAAGCAGATAATGGTTTTACCGCAGGCACTCAAAAGATTTTCGGAAATCGAAACAATGGAAGAATAATTCAGGCTTTTGACGTTTTTTCCGATCAGGTTATGGTATATAAGAATCTCAAACTAAAAAACTTTTTAATTCTTTTTTCTATTTGTTTTGTCATCTCTCTGTATTTATTTATATACTTCATCACATTTCTTTTCTTTAATTCATCTATATCTGAAGCCCAATCTTAAGCAAATACCACTAATTTCATTAAAAAAGAATAATTTGATCCAATATGGATATGCCTGCATTGCAACAAATGCGCTCGGTGCATACTGACCGAGACGAAGAGTTTAGACAAACACATAATTCCTCTGATGAATCAACAATTGATGGATATAATCAAAAGGAAGAAATTAGCAGTGAAAAAAAATATGCTGATGACTCAACAAGCGGTGCCTTTGGCGAAGCTCATGGAAATGCCGTTAATATTCAAGACGCCATGTCCAATTATGAAGAGCTCCGCAGAGAATTAACAACTCAGTCTCGTCTTTCTCGTATCAAATCCACTCACGCAGCAGAAGCTGCTGATATTGCTGAAAAAGGTGACATGAAAGATTTCGATCTCTCTGAATTCTTGAGCGAGCAAAACGACCAAGCCGTCAATGCTGGTCTGCATCCCAAACATATGGGCTTGATCTGGAAGAACTTGGTTGTTCAAGGTCTTGGTGCTGATGCCAAGACGATTCCAACCAATTGGACTTGGTTAAGGGATACACTAAAATTCTGGAGATGGGGTAAGCATTCTGGCACTGACTTTACCATCTTGAAAGGAAATGATGGGTTTTGTAAAGATGGTGAAATGTTACTTGTCCTGGGCCGCCCGGGTGCAGGTTGTACAACCTTACTCCGTGTTTTGGCCAATATGCGTGCATCTTATACAAATATTGAGGGTATTGTAACCTATGGTGGTATCGAAGCTCAAGAGTTTTCCAAGTACTATCGCGGTGAAGTCTGCTATAACGAAGAAGAAGATCTTCACTACCCTACCTTGACTACCAAACAAACTCTGAGATTTGCTCTGAAAAACAAGACTCCTGGTAAACGTTTAGATGGTGAAAGTAAGAAGGAATTTATCAACAAGATTCTTTATATGCTCGGAAATATGCTTGGTTTAACAAAACAAATGAACACTATGGTCGGTAACGCTTTTGTTCGTGGTCTTTCTGGCGGTGAGCGTAAACGTCTTTCGATTGCTGAACAGATGACTACACGTAGCTCTATCAACTGTTGGGATTGTTCTACGCGTGGTCTTGACGCCTCTTCTGCTCTTGATTACGTTCGTTCTCTTCGTATTATGACTGATATCTTGCACAAAACTACGGTTGCTACTCTTTACCAAGCATCTGATAGTATTTTCCATCTCTTTGATAAGGTCATGGTTCTTGATGAAGGACGTTGTATCTATTTTGGCCCTACTTCTTCTGCCATGTCATACTTTCAAGACATGGGGTTCCATTGCCCTGATCGTAAATCCACCCCTGACTTCTTGACTGGTCTCTGTAATATGAACGAACGTGAATATCGTGAAGGTTTCAAGGACAAGGTCCCCGTTAACTCGGTGCAATTCGAAAAGGCCTACAAGGAATCTGCCCTTTATGCTGAAATGATGCGTGAACGTGACGAATATGAAGAAAAGATCAGAGAAGATCGTCCTGATGAAAAGTTCCGCCAGGCTTTTGTCGATGCTCATCAAAAGCATGCTCCTGTCCGCTCTCCTTTTGTTGCCACCTACTACCAGCAAGTCAAATCTCTTACTATCCGTCAATTCCAGCTTATTTGGGGTGATAAGGGTGCTTTGATTTCTCGTTATGGTGGTGTTGTTGTCAAGGGTCTTATCATGGCTTCCGTTTTCTTCAAGATGCCTCAAGATGTCACTGGTGCTTTCTCTCGTGGCGGTTCTTTCCTGTTCTCACTCTTATTCAATGCTTTGATTGCTCAGGCTGAACTTTCCGCTTTCATGCAAGGTCGTCGTGTATTAGAAAAGCATAAACACTTTGCCTTGTACCATCCTTCTGCTTTTTACATTTCACAGGTTATCGTCGATGTGCCACTTGCTATTGCTCAAGTCTTGATTTTTGAAATCTGTGTGTACTTTATGATGGGACTTGTGCTTGATGCTGGAAAGGTAAATATAATAATCCGTTTCCTTTTTACAACATTTTCATAACCTTTCTTTTTATACCTAGTTTTTTACTTTCTTCATTATCTTGGTTGTGACTAATTTGTGTATGAACGGTTTCTTCCGTTTCTGGGGCGCCGTTTCACCAAACTTCTTTACTGCCTCTCAGCTTTCATCCATTTTGTTGATTGCCGCACTGGTCTATTCCGGTTATCAAATTCCTTATGTCAAGATGCACCCTTGGTTAATGTGGATTTACTGGATCAATCCTCTTGCTTACGGTTATAAAGCTTTGATTTCAAATGAATTGACTGGCATGGAATTCTCTTGTGAAGGTGCTGGTTCAGTTCCTTATGGCCCCTCTTATACCAACGATGCCTACAAGACCTGCAGTCTTGCTGGCGCTACTCCTGGTGCCAATTCTGTCCTGGGTGATAGCTATCTTCACTATGCTTATGGCTATGAAACTTGGCAACGTTGGATCGACTTTGTTGCTGTCATTCTTTTTTTCATCTTCTTTACTGTTTTGACTGCTCTTGCTATGGAATATGTTGATCTTCAAAAGGAAGGATCTGTTACTAAAGTCTTCAAGGCAGGCAAGGCTCCTAAAGAAATGGATGAATCTAAAGCTTTAGAACAAACCGCTACTGAAAATGATGAAGAAATGGAGGCTGTTACTACCGGTACTACTTTCTCTTGGCATCACATTGATTATACTGTCCCTGTAAAGGGTGGTGAGCTCAGACTCTTGAATGACATCGGTGGTATTGTCAAGCCTGGCCATCTTACTGCCCTAATGGGTTCCTCTGGTGCTGGTAAGACGACATTATTGGATGTTTTGGCTCAAAGAAAGACAATCGGTAAAGTGGAAGGTCGTATCTACTTGAATGGCGAGCCTCTTGGCCCTGATTTTGAACGTACGACTGGTTATTGTGAACAAATGGATGTTCACAACCCTAATGCTACTGTTCGTGAAGCCCTCAAGTTTTCTGCTTACCTTCGTCAACCTGCGGATGTTCCCAAGGAAGAAAAGGATAGCTATGTTGAACAAATCATTCGATTGATGGAAATGGAAAAGATTGCTGATGCTCTTGTTGGCGATCTTGAAGCTGGCATTGGTATCTCTGTTGAAGAACGTAAACGTTTGACGATTGCTACAGAATTGGTTGGTAAACCCAAGCTTCTTTTCCTTGATGAGCCTACCTCTGGCCTTGATGCTCAAAGTTCTTACAACATTGTTCGTTTTATTCGTAAGCTTGCTGATGCTGGTTGGCCAGTTCTCTGTACCATCCACCAACCTTCTGCTACTCTTTTTGAGCATTTTGATCACTTGGTTCTCTTGGTTCGTGGTGGTAAAACTGCCTACTTTGGTGAAATTGGTAAAGATGCTTCTACAATGATCAACTACTTTGAAAGAAATGGCGGTCCTAAGTGCTCTCCTAACGCTAACCCTGCTGAATATATTCTTGAGTGTGTTGGTGCTGGTACTGCTGGTAAAGCTACTAAGGATTGGTCAGAAGTTTGGTCATCTTCTCCTGAAGCCAAGGCGTTGGAAGAAGAACTCGAACAAATTCATCAAACAATTGATCCTAACCACAAGAACAACAGTACCCCCTATTCGCTTTCCTTCTTCCAACAATTCTGGCTTGTCTATAAACGAATGAATGTTTCTTGGTGGCGTTGTCCTACTTACAATATGGGCCGTCTCTTTAATGTCTGCTTCATTGGTCTTCTTTCCGGTTTTTCTTTCTGGAAATTGGGTAACACACCTTCTGATATGCAAAACCGTATGTTCTCCGTCTTTACTACTCTATTGATGAGTAACGCTTTAATCATTTTGGCTCAGCCTCGTTTCATGCAAGAGCGTACTTGGTTCCGTCGTGAATATGCCTCTCGTTACTATGGCTGGGCACCGTTTGCATTGTCTTGTATCCTGGTAGAAATTCCTTACTTGATTTTCTTCTCCACTATCTTCTTGTTCTGTTTCTACTGGACGGCTGGTCTTATGAACACCTCTGATCGTGTTGGTTTCTTCTACATTCACTTTATTGTTTTCTTGTTCTATTCTGTTTCACTTGGTTTCACTATTGCTGCATTTTCAAGCACACCTCCTATGGCTGCTGTGATCAATCCTTTTTTCACTTCCATTTTGATCTTGTTTGCTGGTATCATGCAACCTCCCTCCGCTATGCCCAGATTCTGGAGCTCATGGATGTATTGGGTTGATCCTTATCATTACTTGATTGAAGGTCTTGTTGTCAATGTCATGGACAGTATTCCTGTGATATGCGATGCTTCTGAATTTGTAAAAATTCCTATTCCTGATGGCACGACCTGTGGTGATTATATGGCAGATTTCTTTAACGCTGGTGGCAATGGTTACGTTGAAGACAACAGTGCAACCGGTTCATGTAATTACTGCAACTACAAATATGGTAATGAATTTTACGAAACAAGAATTGGTTGGAATTTCAGCAATAGATGGCGTGACTTTGGTATCCTTTGTGCCTATTGCGTCTTTAATGTCTTTGCTTTCATGTTCTTTGTATTCTTGTTCAGAAAGGCCAAGCGATAAAAAAAAAACACCCATGTATGATATAGATTTCCTTTTCTTTTTACATAAGAAACACTGTACATTATATATTTTTCATGATTGCAAATAAACAAATTGTAATTTATTTAACGCTAAAAAATTCTCATTTTTACAATAAGCTGCACGTTACCTATTTATTTTTTCAAAGTAATTACGTTTCGATTAAAAGCCTTTTTTATGTACTGTGTTATCTATATGGTTATACTTGTCTTTTTGTTTAATTTATTTATATGGAAATCTATTTGCAGTTTCGAATAGTATTTATGTGAGTTTTTTACGAAAAATTGCAGTTACTTATTTAGCTGATATGTGCTGCTTGTGAAAGTAAAGCGTGAAATCTGTAATTAACTAACTATAGACAGAGACAATAATTTATTTGTCAACCTGTCATACCAGGTATAACTAAGGTTTTTATGATATTTTTTGACGCCAAAGCAATCTTGCCTTATTGACAACTGACGTAAATTCACTTTAAATAGTTACTCATTATTTTAACACAGCCATAACTTTACACAACGATTTGCTTTTGCCACCAAGACAATAAGGCTCTTTTATGCAAATGATCTAAATCACGTCGGATCAAAAAATGTGTCACAAACACGATTAAGTAGTGCGAAAATTTAAAGGGGTGAATCAAATAAAATCATTTTATTCCTTCTGTATATAACTAATGTATGTGTGAAAGAGTATATTTATTGTAGAAGCCTCTATGTTTTTCTAAATGAATGGCATCCAAGTTGGCGTTTTTGCTTTATACTCTATCCACTCTTGACCAAAGAAACGTTGTAAAGTATGTTCTTCATAGGCGATACGATCTGAAAAGAATTTTTGAAGGACAAAGATGAATCCGACAAAGCAAACAGGATTTAATAATAACAATTGAGCACCCAGTGCCCACCAAAAGAACCCAAAATAAGAAGGATGCCTCATTATTCTAAGCATGTACAATGAGTATAACATATACAACATGTATTATATAATAACATTACTTGTATATACCATGAGTGACCAAGACATGATCTTTTTCTTTATGATCAACTATATAATGAGAAAAATTTTGCTTTGCTGAAAACATGGCTATTGTACGGCATCCTTGACCTAAGATGATCAGGAACAAGCCTACATAAAGAGAATTCACAAACAGCTTATGGTTTCATTATTTATGTATATTACCCAAATAACTAATGTAATTGAATGTTTTCCATCGAGGAAAGAAATAATATTCTATGAAAAATTCTATAAAAGCGGCAGAGTGGGCTGCATGATATTGACGACCGTGGTTGATCAAGTAAGCTAGAGAAGAATAAGTTTTTAAATGGTACAAAGGTTATTATTATAGTTACAATCAAGGGTCAATGTATGAGGATTAAATAAAGCAGTAGAAAGATATTCCATAAAATGAAAGATAGTCAAGGCAGATAAAAATAAACCAAGTTGAGGTATTGAACCATAAAATGAAAATATAAATCCTCCACCACATACTATTCCTAATAGAAAACCATAAATTGAAATATTCTGTGGACTATTCTTTCCATCAAATAATTCAATCTTGTTTCTTTGTGCATTTCTTAATATCCTTTCTAAGCGAGCATCATTTGAATCCTCTTGATTCATCTTGTTAATAAAAAAGAAAAAAGAAAGCGGAAGGTGAAGAAAGCAAATAAACAAAAAGACAGTCCATCACGTGCATTTAAGCATGATGTCAAATAAAAAAAAAGGGGGAGTGAGGCTCTTTTGTTTTTACCTCTTTGTTTATCATGTTTAATCCCACACGACTCAAGGTACAACTCAAGTTGTCTATCAACAGACTAAAAATGTTACAAGCCAAAAAGACTTCTTTAAATCAACAACAAAGAAGAGAGATTGGTACTTACTTAGAAAAAGGAAAAATAGAGAGTGCAAGAGTTCGTATTGAACATGTCATTCGAGACGACATGGTTATTGAAGCCATGGAAAATTTGGAACTTTACTGTGACCTATTATTAGCTCGTTTTGGTTTATTAGAAGCTTACAAGTAATTCGTAAAATAACTACAACACATAAAGTAGCTTAACTTGCTTGAATAGAACGTGTGAGACAAGTATCGCTGAAGCAGTGAACACGCTTATTTGGGCAGCACCAAGATTAGCAGAAGTGAAAGAACTAAGTCTGGTAATAAATATAGTTAATATATGTAATCTATTGTATTAAAACAAATAGTAGGTAAGAGATCAACTAGCATCCAAGTTTGGAAAAGAGTTCATGTTAAATGCTATGGAAGATAAAGATGGATTAGTTAACCCAAGGGTAAATTAGTAGCCTTTTGTATCCTTATAACTAAGCCAAAATAGATTATTATAAAATTGCAAGCAAGTGTACCCGATTCGTATTTAGTAGAACGTTACCTTGAAGAAATTGCTAAAATATATGATATTAAGTGGAAATCTGATTTGATTGAACATGTAGAGGAAGAGAAAGAGTTAAAGGAAGACATTGACAATGATGACGATGATAATAACGACCGTGGCAGTGGTGGCCAAAAAGAGGTTTGTAGCTATTATAAATACTGCTGATGTTCTTATCCTAATTAACAAAACAGTCGCTTCCTCCTTTGCAAAATAATGACCTATTGGACAGCCAACTTGATTTACCTGAAATACCCTCCAATTCACCTATAAAGAAAATAGACACAACCAATAGTGATCCAAATGATTTTGATGCGTTAGCAAAAAGATTAGATGCTTTAAAAAGGAAATAAATAGGAGGACTGCTTTTTCAGTTCAGCTCTTTTAAAAAGTGTACAGCTTTTTTTCTTTTCTCTTTTTCTCTCTTTTCTTTTACTTTCTTATTTTTTTTACGTGTATTTGTTCTATGGATATTACCTTAAAAAGTGATGAAGAAGGGGGAGGAGAAAGAGAGAAAGTGGCTGATGTTGAAATGAAGGATGTTGTTGAAGAAAGAGTACAAGTAACAGAGAAAATGACAGACTACAAAGCAACTTCAATTGCCTTGATTGAAAAATTACTTCAGTTTTCAACACCAAGACTTGATGGAAAAATAGTCAATGTGTTATTTCTTGAAGGTATTCTTCTTTTTATTAGTGTTGACAAATGAAATATTTAATGTATACAATAAGGCATGATGGAACTATTAATGACGCATATAACAAGGCTTGATTTAACGCAAGAATCAATTGAATTAAATAAGTGTAGTCTTGAAAGCAAGTTAAAGCATACTTTGCACACAAGAGATACAGAAAATGTGGAGGCATTAAAAAGATCGTATCATGCTATGGAAATTTTGTCTGGTACAACAGCCAATCATTTGTGGATTCAAAATGCAAAATTTCACACAATTGGTAAAACCCTGTTCATGATGTACTCTATATATTTATATGATTAATAACAAACTTTCATTAGTTAATCACTTGTTTGATCTATTCTTACCCAATAGCCAAGGAAACTTCAATCACTTTTATAGGATTTTTCAACACTTTATCAGAAGGTATCCTTGTGATATGCTTGAATTTGTTATATTATCCAATGATGCTACTATTCTATTCGATTATATGTTACCTTACTTGACAGAAAGTCCAGTTATGGACTCCATTTTGAGCTTAATCTTTATTCGAGATATCAATCCGGAAACAAAGGGTCAGCGAGAAAAGTGTCATGATAAACTACACCAATTGAAATTCTTGGAGTGGATTATTCAAGCTATACAAATGACTGGTAAATATTATTAAATACTGCTTAGCTCTTTGTACTTATATCCATTGGGGAGAGTAGATCATCCAAAATTTGTAGAAGCATGTCAAGAATTTTTTATACGTATTATTGAAGAATCATCTCAAGTAGAAAATGGGGATATTTTACTCAAAGCATTAGATGCAGATATGATACAAGTGTTAGTAAAGCAAATAGTAGACAATCCACCTTGTAAAATACGTAAACAGACAATACACATTGTTAAATTATTAGTGAAGAGGTAAACATGGATGATTGTATGTAATGAAATGTGAATACTAACATATAAAATAGTGGCATATTGAATTCAAGGGCTTCATCTACACCTGTGCAAGGTCCACTTTATTTAGTTTCTGTCAGGTCACAAGAATTGCTTTCAAACTATTTATCTCAGCTTTCTTTACTCATTATGAATGACCGTGGACAGACATGTAATACTAAAGAGTATGTACACATATCCTGTTATTGTACACGATGATTTATATTTATAATAGATACCCTTTAACAACGTCTGATATTGATTTATTGGAGATTGTGTATCAAATATTGTTTAATAGGAATGAAAAATCACAGATGCTGGCGTCTATTCACGCTGATTTTTGGGAAATCCTTGTCAACTCATTTTTTGAAAAATCGTATGTTTATTATATTTTTATGTATCATTTTGACTAACATTCAGAATAGATCAAGCAATATCTATCACACGTTGTTTTATAGAATATTCAGTTTAATCTTGACCTCGAATGATGAATTAACCATCACTGCTATAATAAGTAAACCCTGTTTAATACAAAGATTAATTCAAGAATATCAAGACAAATCAAAGCGGACAGGTATACAATAATACATTATTAGAATATTAGTGAATTAATTGTGAGTAGGTATTCGTGGATATGCTTTGCTTATGTTAAATCATCTAAGATTAATGACTGACTCTCAACAATCTAAAATGTTGACACAAATGATAATGCATCACACAGGCTATCAGCAATTTTTACCTACATTAAGAAATGATACCCTCACTCAACTTCAACACATTTATTCTTGGAAATTGGACGCCTGTCCTCGTCCACCGGCTCATGTTGGTCCTAGTCCACCTATCCAAGTCACTCATTTTTCGCCTTATGCTGGCACAATACCTTTGATCACAAATATCAATGATACAGAGCATGACGGTATTGATTTGGGAAGTGAATGTATGTGTTATCTGTATATAGCTTACACAGAGGATACTAATATTTCTTGATAGTTGCTTATAGCTTGGGATTTAGTAGTACAGGGATAGAAAGAGAAGAAGGATTTGAAACACCTTCTGAATATTTATCACGAAGAAATTCAGATCAATCCCTATCTTCTTCGCAAAGTGAATCAGGTCCTCCTGTCGATATTCTTTTTGAGAGTTTAACATCGGAAGAACCAGTAACTACAAGTTTAAAGAAAAAGAAGAAAAAAAAGAAGAGTAAAAAACATAAATAAAATAAACTATCGGAGTTATGAACAACAATTTGCCTTGTGGTTGTCAGCAATGAACCTTTTTTTCTTTTTCTTTTAATTAATTAAAAATGTACAGCTCTGATGAAGAAGAACTTGAATGTCCTCTTTGTATGGAGGAATTAGATATTGCTGATAGAAATTTTAGACCTTGTCCTTGTGGCTATCAGGTTATTACTTAAAAAGGAATAAAAAGCTTAAATACTAAAATAGCATGGACAGATTTGTAGATTTTGTTGGCACCACATTAGAGAAAACTTGAATGGAAGGTGTCCTGCTTGGTAAATGTCATTTTGTACACTTTATTTTCTTTTTATCTTTCTGATACAATCTATGTTCTTAGTCGAAGAGAATATTCTGAGCAAATTGCAGAATTTGAGCCCATTAGTGCTGATGAGTAAGAAAAAGATCTATATGCTAATTTTCTTAGACCAACCCTCCCCTTTTTTTTACAGAATCCAAAGAATTAGAAGAGAAAAAAAGGAAAAGGAACGACAGCAAAAGGACATGGAAGTAGCCAATCGCCGACATTTGGCTAGTATGAGGGTTGTTCAAAAGAATCTTGTCTATATTATTGGCCTTCATCCTAAATTAGCCACAGAAGAGGTAAAAAGAAGAAAAAGAAAACAATTGCATCATTTAGTTTTTTATTGTTTGCTTATAATATCATAGACAATAAGATCTAGTGATTATTTTGGTCAGTTTGGTAAAATTGCCAAGATTGTAATCAATAAGAGACAAATTGCTCCTACTTCACATGCTAATGGTGCTACTTCAATGCAACCAAGTGCTGCTGTTTATGTTACATATGTTAGAAAAGAAGATGCAACTAAAGCTATTTATGCAGTAGATGGTAGTGTGATGGCTGGAAGAATATTACGGTACATATAAGCAACGTTTATTTTTGTTTTTTCTTTAACAGTGTTATTAGGGCTTCTTATGGTACAACTAAATACTGTACTTATTATCTTCGCAATATGACATGCCCAAATCCAAATTGTTTATATTTGCATGAACCAGGAGAAGATGCGGACACAATATCAAAAGAAGAATTAGCCACTGGGTAAAATAAGATAACCTAAAGGGAACTGCAACCGTAGTCTAATACAATAAGTAGTAAACATCGTATGAGAGATCAAATGTCTTATGACAATGAACATGACGATGATGATGATGATTATCCAAGATCATCACAGTACAGCTCACCTTCCGTTTCAAGTTCTGATTTCCCTCCTGTATCGTCTTATGCTCACAAAAAGACAACAGCTATAGATGATGAACGCTCAGCGCTTCCTGCTTCTGCCTCTTGGGGCAAAACAAGTACTCCTGGTACACCTACCACCAATGCTGATCGTACACTGACACCGGATGCCTTTGGCCCCCCTCTATCTGTGGCTGTAGCTCAACAACAAAAGCAACAAGCTTCACCTATTGTCACCAAAAGAAAATTAGAAAAGAAGAAACGTAAAGAATTACTTCAAAAGCAAAGAAAAGAAGAAGGGCATCATCAAAAAACGAATGATGCTGATATTCATCAAGAATTAGAAGAAGAGGATGAAGATAATGAAACAGAGGACGATTGCTCATTTGATGGTCTTGTTTATTTTGTATTAGGCAACGCATTTGATGAAGTATGCTTACCAAAACTGACAAAAGAAGAAGAGCCTGTAGGCATAGCTGGTTTACACAATCAAACGCCCATCACACCGCCTCCTATTGAAAAGCTGTCAATTAAGGATGATGACATATCACCACTTGAATATCTTACACAATCTGTCCCTACACCACAATATACAGGTACATTCAACCCGTTTTCTCATCAAATATTGAGAAACAATAATACAAACTTATTTGATTCGCCTGTACGAAAACATTCAAGGTTTGGTTTTGCTCAATTTTAATTTTTTCAGTTTTTTTTCCCATAATAAAAATATGAATATCTTTGTTTATGGTGGTCATGGTTGTCTTTCCTTCAGTGATAAAGGGAAACGAATTGCAGTTTATGTGGCCAGTTTCTTGGTACAAGTTTAATTAAGAAAAATGAACTTGAGGCTGATACCTTTAGTTTGCATTGGGTTGGTGGATGTTCATCGATGGCACAATAACATTAGCAACTTTACATGACAAAAGAACCTATGTAGGAATTGAAGATTGGATGCCTGGTATAATTGCAACCTTGGGATTGATCTTGTAAATAAAAAACTTGAGTGTTCTGTTTCTTATATTTCGAGCATAGAATAAATTTAATCAATAAAGAAACTCTTCAAGGAAATGGATATGATGAGCACATTGTGTGGAGAGTTAGGTTTTTTTTGTTTATAGTAAGCCATTTGAATAGACGGCAGTATACAAAATGAAAATGAAATTGAACTATTTTCTTAGGGTTTTACAATGGTGGCAGGTGGAGTATCAGGTTCAGTGGTAAAATAGTGATATATGATATGTGTGTGAGTTGATCATTAGGAAAAAATCATAATTGATATATAAAAAAGGCTGTCTTGGTGATTAAATACATTTATAAAGAAAACTTAGATATATCCAACATATATCTTGGAATAACAGATGTAATTCAATGTATACTTATCATGTTGAGGTAAATTAATTAGGTTTATTCATGCAAACCAGTATTGAATAATGCATAAAGTACTGTCATCTTATGGATTGCACAAAATACTGCAGAACAAAATTACCAACTTATCGTTTAATGTCATGTTTTTATTAAATAAAAAAGGATGAGCATGATGGAGAAAGAGGGCTAATTTAGAAACGCAAATCCCAATCAATCTTGGGGCCTAGCTTGGGCAATACCTCAGCTACGGTATGCATGTCTTTATCGCCTCTACCGGAGAGACAAATCACAATATCTTCATCTTTCGTAAGTTCTTTGGCTAATTCAATAGCACCATATATAGCATGAGATGATTCCAATGCAGGAATGATACCTTCTAATTGTGTCATCTTTCTGAACCCAATCAAGCACTGAGCATCATTAGCCACACGATATTCAGCCCTTCCACAGTCCTTCAAGTAAGAATGTTCGGGTCCAATGCCTGGATAATCTAAGCCAGCACTGATCGAGTTTGTTTCAGAAATTTGGCCTTTGGCATCTTGCAAAAGATAGGTACGTGTACCATGAAAGACACCCGGTATACCCAATGTAAGCGTTGCAGCATGCTTTTGGGTGTCCACGCCATCACCACCTCCTTCAACACCTACCAAACGAACAGTCTTTTCTTCAACAAAGGCATGAAACATGCCAATCGCGTTCGACCCACCACCACAGCAGGCCACTACAGCGTCAGGTAATTTACCTGCTTTTTCAAGCATCTGTCGCTTCGTCTCCTTGCCAATTACTGATTGAAATTCACGTACGATGGTTGGGAATGGATGAGGTCCAATCGCTGAGCCTACCAAGAAATACGTTGTGGCCATATTACTAACCCAATCACGCATCGCGGCATTGACCGCATCCTTCAAAGTTCTGGAACCCTCTTGGACTGGAACTACGGTTGCACCCAACATTCTCATCCGAAACACGTTCAAGGCCTGGCGACGGCAATCTTCTTCACCCATGTAGATGCAACATTCTAGGCCAAACTTGGCACAGACAGTCGCAGTTGCTACACCATGCTGCCCAGCTCCAGTCTCAGCAACAACACGTGTTTTTCCTAGACGTTTGGCCAGCAGGATTTGACCTACGGCATTATTGATTTTGTGAGAGCCTGTATGGTTGAGATCTTCACGCTTTAACCAGATGCGAGCACCACCGATTTCTTTGGTCAGTCGATTGGCGAATTGAAGTTGAGAGGGGCGGGAGATATAGTCGTAATAAGATTCGAATTCTGCTTTGAATGCAGGGTCATTCAGAGCGTCAATAAAACAGGTCTCGAGCTGTTTAAGGCATTGGACAAGAGCTTCGGGGACATAGGCGCCGCCAAAGTCACCAAATCGAGTTTGCATTTGATAAAAATCACCTATGCTGTTATCAGAGGAGAGAGTTTCGTGAATAGCAGTAGTATTAACTTCTATATTGAGCGAACTGACTTCACCTTGTGACTCAAAGGCTCTCTTCTTATGCCCAACAATTTCAGTAACATATTCTTCTACAGCTTTGGCAGGGTTTTGATTATGTTCAAGGGCTTCTTTCATCACGCTGGTCAACTGAGAAGTAACTACCACGCCTTCTACATGAGCACCCATTTCAAGGAACTCTTTACGATTCCACAGATCAAATCCGACAGCCAATGGAACAGAAGTATGTTGCTTGATGCGAGAAGTAAACTCTGAAAGACCTTCTTTCATTCGAGGATCACCTGTCATGAGATAAGCAAATGAGTCTGAAACGCTTGCCAAGAGTTTGATTCGAATTTCAGTAGTGTTAGGTGCGATGAATGGGATATTGGTCAATCCATGTTTAGAACAGTGGTTGCGAAAGTTTTGCGATTCTTCGGGTGGTAAATCAACCAAAATGAATCCACTGACACCTGCCTCTTTACTGTCTTGTACAGCTTTCTCTTCTCCATAAGCAAATATCGAGTTATAATATCCAGTTAAGATAATATGGGCTTTGAGTCCTTGGCTACGTGCATCACGGATCATTTGGAGGCATAAAGAAACGTCTGTACCATGCTTAAGTGATTGCTATAAAAAAATCGATTTAATTGATTTTGTATTAAATTTATAAAAATAAAGTTGTATAAAAATTACTGCATTTGCGTATTGAGTAATAGGTCCATCAGCAACAGCTTCAGTGAAAGGAATACCTTAAATACGCTTGTGAGTCTATCGTATCAGTTTCCATCTAATTTTCTGTTACCTAATTCAATAACGTCTGCCCCACCTCTTTCCAAAGCTAGTAAAATCTCTACTGTGTCAGTGTATGTAGGATATCCAGCAGTAATAAATCCAATAAAAGCTGGACGCTCTATTAAAGTAGTAAATCAGTTTCAACCTGCTTGCCTTATACTTTCTTTTGTTACTTTGTTCTTTAGCGGCTTTAAACACGTTACAAAGTCCAGCAGACATTATATGTCAGTAACCAAAAAAAAAAGGAAGCAAGATACAAAAGAACAAAACTCAGATTTATACGTAAAATAACAAAAGCTTATTTGATTGGAAGGGCGAATGAGTCAGAGAGCCTTAGATTGTAACACTTTATCATTGTTTATTAAAGCACTAACATACAGTGTTTCCTTGGTTCTCTGTCGGGTTCTTAAAACAAATGTGTCACCTTAATTTTTTGTTTGGCGGAATTTGAGTAAATAATGACAGATTTTGTAGACTCAGCTAGCGTACTTTTATATGCGCCCTGGCGCACTTTTTTTTTTTTTTTTTTTTTTTTTTCTGTAAATAAATAGTTTATTTTTATTTATAAAATATAATATAATAGGAGTTACACGTCTGAGAGCGGTGTGAACCAAAAGAAACAGAATGTAAGCGATTGAACATGCTAGTCAAGGTCGAGCCTGCCCCTTTTGAAGGTGGCAAACTGCGACATAGCACGAGTGACCAACTGTTTATCAATAAAAGGAAAGCCGTCAATAGTAAATCTCCAATGGGCACGCCAGATAACAGAGATCACGCAGCAGCTGAGAGTCCAGAGATCAGTATTGTCAACAAAAGGAAACCGCTGAAAACACCAGAGGATTGAGCATACATCATCTTGAGTGAAAGTGAGGTGTGGACTAAAGAAGTTGAAGGCATCTATCCATACTCTCCATTTCCTGGCACAGCGCACGAAGAGGTGTTGTAGATCTTCATTATTAGCAGAGCAAAATTTGCACTGTGAAGAGGTCAAACCGTCATCGAATTTTGAGATTCCTCTTTGATTTCGCGTTTTTCTTCCTTTTTTTTTTTCTCATCAATTGGATCTCTACAGCAATGTCTCCTCCAAAGTGTCATCCCGATGATGTCAAGTTCAAGTTCAAGGAAAGTGTGGATCTATTGGTTTCTCATTTTTTCATGACAACATTTGCATCTGATTGGCGTTTCAAAAACTATTCTGATTGGCACGGAAATTTGGTTTCAAATGGCAAGAAGACGACGAATGGCTATACGACGAATATCACTCTGATTTGGTCAAGATAAAGGAGTACTCGGGTAGTCCTCATACCATCAAGGGTTTTGTTAGCCAATTATTGAATAAAAAGGTAGCTAGTGAACAAAAGTATTGGAAAGCTAATGATTTTTCTTGTTTTGCTGTAGGAAAAAAAATGTGATCAAGAGCCAGTCAAGACAACTACCATTTACAAAGACAGCATTGTGGGTGGCCACAACTATACTCTGATTCACACGCACGACCAAGGTCAATCTTCAGGTAAGAATTTCGTACTTTATTTGATGATTGATTATTAACATTGATTTTTTGATTCTTTCACAGGCAAATCCGACGGCAATAGTGATGATCAGTCGTACCACACTCAGAAAGATGGTAAGACAAACGTATTTCTATTTGATTGTTGGATATTGTCGATATATTTATGTTTTTCTTTTTGATTGTTCATAGATGCCACCAGTCAAGCTACACCCAATGTGCGTCGTCCTCCTCTCAATTCAGCCAACAACAATACCACAAGCAACTCCAGTCCCTCCAATAGCTACGACGACGAACTTGACTATGAAGCCACCCCCAACACCATTGATGCCCATCCTGATGCCGACGATGTCTGTCCCTCTGATACGCTTCCGCTCATTTCGCCCCCAGTCTCATCCTCTGACGAATCCACAGCCACATCCACCTCACAATTATCGTTATCATTACAAGCACCACATGGAGCTCCGTTTATCGTGGATCGTGTAGATATCTCTGAAAGGTTTTATCGATTACAGCAATATGTCTTTAATTTAGTGAAAACCAACAAATTGACAGTGGAATCTGACTCTCATCTTATCCTTTCGTTGTCATCAATTCTTCTGCTGCAAAACAACAATCGACTTAACCATGCCATGATTCCCTTTTTTGGAGACAAACTCTACAGCAAAATTCGCAAGTACAACCTTGACGAATGAAACATGACTCTCAAATTCCCTGGAAATGTCTTGCTGGAATCTATCATCATTGCACAGAACCTGTATGACGAAACCACTGATCGAATCAATGCATGCGCTTCTCTACTTCTCCTGGCAAACACCATTGATGATCCTATCGACAAAAAGCTACTAGTCTCAGCATCGCAGCTCCTACAACTCCTCCCTGTTGATGCAACAAATATTGAAATATCTGAAACAACATGATCTCTTCATGGCGTCTTCCATTTTACTCAATGTATGCATACGCATACCAGACTTGAACTTGCTTATTTTCTGCTGATAGATGCTGTTAACCGAGTTGTGATATTTCTGAATATTTTCAAGATATTCAGCAAGACGAAGGTTTTCTGCTTCATCAATATCGCAGCTGTCTTCAACATCTGGCAAGTCTTCAGAAAGTGGCTCAAACAAGGAAAAGCACAAAGAGAAAGGAATTCGTGTAATACGACTTGTCAAGAAGATATGCTTGCAAAGCTTAGCAGTATCCGGAGAGGAACAAGCACTAATGCAATTGTCAACTACTTTTACAATGTGTTTGCCATCGCTGGTAAAGGAATCGCACGAAAAGTTCTAAAAACAAAAAGAATTACTGCTTAATATACTAGTATGATATGCTAGATACTACAATACTTCAAATCATCACTAATGTTGGTGATGTTGTTAGTGTTCATATTATCTGTGGTTTTTATCAAGACTGCTCAGGATAAAGAGATTGAAGAGGAACAAAACAGAAAAAACGTTGACGAGAAAAATGTAGGAGACCATCAGATCAATACCGGTTTAGATGACTTACTAAACCGTGAAGTCATAACCACTGACGATGAGTCTTTAAGGAAGCTATTGGATTCTTCGTGTATTAATTTATCTAACAACGAGGACAAGGAAAAATATGCTCAAATATTACCCGCTGAGATCATCAAAAAGATCCTCACCGAATGCCGAGAAAAAAGAAGATATTTTAAAACCAACCTACTTCATGATCTTGAAGGGATGATAGATGCTTTATTTGATGATTTGACTCCTTTTATTTTCGAGTAAGCTTTGCATCACCATCGTACATGTAGTGACAAAGAACTAAAGAACTTGAACATTAATAGCAGTAACATAAACAGAATTAGTAATTTTATTGATACGAGAAAGGCAGAGGAAACCGATAAAAGTTCTGAGACTTATAAGCTCTTATCAATGATTGATATTATGTAAGGTTTTTTCATATATTATTTGGTTGATCGTTTAAAGTACTTAAGATTCTTTTTAGTGTTAGTAACATGAAACAGTACGAGAGAGAACTAAAGCTGTCAGAAGCTTCCCATCTTCATGCATTCAAAAATGTTTTACGGCCTCTCTTAGATGATAGTCGTATAATATTAAAAGATGGTGAAACGGTGTTGGTCTCGACACAAAGAATGCAAATTATTAATGGCGTCGATATTACTTACGGAAGACGAATTGATATACTCGTTGTATGCGATCTTGAGACAGATAATGGTATAGAGATGTGCTCTATAGAATTCAAAAAGTCGAACGTCACTGAAGCCACATTACAACAACAGCAGAACAAAAACCTGAGGATCAACGCCTGTATTTTAAACAACATCCATCTTTTCACTGAAAACACTGATCACCAACTCATTTACTTTGATTTCGCTGGAAAATCCACTTACATGATTCAATTGTACAGATACGAAAACTGCATTGTAGGACACAAGATTGGGAATTTCAGCTTGATAAGCTCCTTGGTAGAATTAGAGCAACTTCGAAAAAGTGTTAAAAACCTGTATGCCTGGAGAGAGTTTGTAGTGAACCTTGGTAACACACTCGCATTATCTCGTGTTAACCAATCTTATAAGTATAATATGATTGAAGTTAGTGACTATGCTTCAACTACTCCTGTTAGATCACCAAAGAGAAAAGTTGATCCAATCAATGTCTTTTTTACGCCTAGCAATCAATCAAAGAGAACAAAAGTGTATTATTGATCAATAATTGAGGGAAACCATACACATATGCTCTTTGCATATAATAAACAAAGAATCATTTTAGGCTTAATTTTTTCTTGAGATTAAAATATAAATGTAAATGGCTGTAACATGACAAATGCTGCCTTCAAAAGGATATTATATTTTCAGAAAAGCTGGGCAAATTAGTTTCAAGCATCTGAGCAACTTGGTCTGATTTTTTTGGGCAATTTAATCTCACACAAACGTCCAAAATTATTCAAAAACGCGGGCAGAGTTTTCAAATATCTGGTAAACTGAGAGTGGAAGCACAGTATTTCAAATTTTATATTTCTTAAAAATAGGATAAACATAGTACAATTTATTTAATGATGCCTAATCGGCTATATTTAAATAGTTCTGTGCCTGAAGGGCACCAATTGAGGTCATATGGCCTTCACCGTCCTTGACATAAGTAGATCCATCCTTTGAAGGAGGCAAAAAGACAACACTGGTACCTGGGGCCTTTGAAAGATTGGTCAGTGTATCAAGATACCTGATTTGCATGGCTGATGATGTGCTGAGAATATCAGCAGCCTCTCTCATCAACTTGGCTGCGTCCACCTCAGCTCTAGCTGTAATGACTTTGGACTGCCCAGTACGTTTTGCTTGAGCAGCTGCAGAAAGCGATTCCTGAAGTTCTTTTGAAAAGCTAAAGTCTTTGATTAGGATAGATTCGATCTATAGTAAAAAGAAAAGATTTTTAGAACATCGGTCCTATTCCTTTGAAAATCAATTGAATTTTACTTTGACACCCCATTCGGAAGCTACACTGCCGGTAATATCTTGAACCTCTTGTGCAATCGATTCACGATTCTCAACACATTCTTGTAATACTTTTCCACCCAAAATGTGACGAAGTGTAGTTTGGGTTCTTAAAAAAAAAAAGCTTTGTCAATGACTGTTTAAGTTTTTTTTTATATGCTACCTTTCTATCAATGCTTTTTTGACGCTCTTGACACCAAACTTTGCTTGATATGGATCAACTATATTCCAGTATAGAACAGAGTCAATTGAAACTGTTACATTATCTTTAGTCATGATATATTGCCGTGGAATATCTGCAATTTGTATTTTTACATCCACTCTCTTGATTATTTCTGTTACAGGATTGATCTGAAAAAAGCATGTCATGAATAGGGTGCAAAATTAATCTAAATCTACCTTAACAAGGCCTGGATCAACACATTTGTAAAATTTTCCAAAGCGTGATATAAGCCCCACATTTCCCTGATGTACAGGTTTATATGGATTGGGACAGCAGACGCAGCATGGAACCTAATAACAGGAAATGGTGAGCAATACCTTCAAAAAAGAAAGGCACGTTGAATACTTTACTGATCCACATGCACCAATGATTGAGCCTATTCCATTCATCATATTACCGTACCATCCCTATTTCTTTTATATAAGTCGATCGGGTTCAAACCTTGTATTTTTTCATTTAATTTTACGTGTTCAATAGTGCTTATATCAAGTTCTAAAGCAAAACTTGGTTGCGTACCATTTGTTGCAAAGTCACCCTTTGCTTGCTTTACCGTATTTGATGTGTTTTCAGAAACATTTGGAATCTTCACTGTGGTATAACCTTCCTTCATGAATGGAGAAGTGTTTTCAATCTGATCGGTCATTTTATCAAAGTTTTTAAAAAAAAATTGAGTTAACTTGTTGAATTTATAGTAAGAAAAGAGAAAGTACGTTTAATGCTTTTTAACAAAGATGTGATCGATACCAATTACGCCTTTTTAATTTGCAAGTGGAATGAGAAAGTTCTGTGCTGCTTAGCATGTATATGATCGCGTGAAATGAATCTTAGTCAATTTTAATGGAGTCTTACCAAATTTGGACTCGATATTGAAGATCCACAAAATAAAAGTTGCTAAGCAGACCCTGCTTAGCAAGAAAGGGTACTAAAGAATATCATGCGTACCACAGTATGTGCTCAGCAGCAGGATTCTTGTGGTCTTTTTTTCATACAATTACATTCATGCTAAGCAGGTACAATCCATCTATTTCCTGCTTAGCAGCTCTATTGTGATGTCCCTTTCTTCACTTTTTGTGTTTTAAATCCACCATATAACACCCACCTTTTTTTCTTCTTTATTTCTTTTTATCTTATTCTCATACAAATATGAACTCTCAAAGCCATTACAATAAAGCAGGTAAGAAGACATTTTTAGATTTCATAAGCAAAAAATCTTAGGTGTAATGTTATGATTAGATGATATGGTTGGGATTGCAGTACGTGGTGTACAGCCCTCTTATGCTAGAGAAATTGACATTAGTCAAGATATTCCGCATGTAACGTATTTTTCATTTGGTAAATCAACAGAAACTCTAACAGAACTTTCAATAGGGATTTTACGAAACAATGATGACTTGTATAGGAAATACAATTGGGTTCTTTGGAGCAGTAAACATATCACAATGAATACCGTATCTTAATATATTGATCTTTTATGATAGTTCCCTTGTTTTGCTTGTTGCCCAAATCCCTATCAGCAAGTCCAACAAGGTTTTATTACAATTGCTATTTATATCTTTGGCATTAACTAAGCTCTTTATCAATAGGGAACGTTGGCCTTGTAGAAAAGTTTGGTAAATTTTACAAGTGCATCGATCCTGGATTAGTTAAGGTAAATGAATTTATCTTTAATCTTAAAATGAAAAACATACATTAAGAAAGAAATGCTTTATTATAGGTCAACCCAGTAACAGAAGACATAAAGCAGGTTGATATTACCATTCAGGTGACTAATATTCCCCAACAAACTGTGATTACAAAAGTAAATGCACCTTACAAGCACAGTTTAATCAGCCTGTATTAACATATGATGAATAGGATAATGTCAGTATATCAATTGAATCAGTATTATATTGGCATATCATAGATCCATATCAAGCAGTCTATGGTGTTGAGGAGGTTAACCACGCGTTAGTAGAAAGGTACATAAAAGAAAAGAAAGAAAAAAGAAGCAAATTGACAATCTTATGAAAGGGCAAGTACCTGTCTACGAGATGTCTCTGGTGGACGTTCTGTACAAGAACTTATCGAAAATAAAAACGCTATATCGCATGAATTACATAAAATCATTGGTCCAATTGCGAAATCTTGGGGTGTGAAGGTAACTTTGATTAAAAAAAGTTTTTTTTTTAAAAAAAAATAATGTTGTACATAGATTGAATCAACATTAATCAAGGATATTACATTATCTAAGCAACTTCAAGAGTCTTTGTCTTCAGCAGCTCAAGCCAAAAGATTGGGTGAATCTCGCGTAATTAGTTCAAAGGCTGATGTAGAAGCAGCTAAACTCATGCGCGATGCTGCTGATATTCTTAATACACCAGCAGCCATACAGATTCGTTACTTGGAAACGTTACAAGCAATCGGCCGAAATAGCAGTGGAAAGAAGACCTTGTTTGTACCACTTCCTTCTGCAACGACTGGTGATCATTAATGTATATACACATATACAAATAAAGATGCCTTTTATTTTTAACAATTGATAATTAAAACTTTATTGTAAAGAGTCAAATTGATTTATTAGTTCACTATTACATACACACTACTTCCAATGCAGTCTATGGAAAATTTGGTGGATATCTTTGTCCAGGGTGTCTACGCACTGCTGCTACAGGAATATATCCATTCATCGGGGGTTGATGTGAAAACTCGTCTTGAAGAGGACCATGTTTACTCATATTCTCCATATCTTCATCCTCTTCTGCTGGAAGAATACCATCGTACATATTCCAATTCTCGATCCTTCTCTGTGCTCTGGGATGCGGAAGAAGAGGAGGGGGAACCAATTCACCATGTGCCCATATGGGCTCATTAGGATATCTTCTTGCTGTTGGAGGTCTCCTGTTTGGTTGAGGATTATAAGCAAAATACTCGGGCAAATAACCATAGCAGGCGCCTGAAGCAGATTGTCCATCGGTTAGATCAAAATGTGGAGGAGGAGGTAAATTCATGAAGGTTGCATGATGATAAAACATTGACGGAGGTAAGGATTCCATATTTTCCAACGACGGCTTTCTACTTCCCTCTTGGTGATACTTTAAAGAGTTCTTTTTTATCGAACGAGCGCCTGTAGGTAAAGAACGATAATGCCTATTTTCATTCAATGTAGAGGAATTTGTATCGTTAATCATATCCCCAGTTGTAAAATAGTCTTCTCCTTCTTCCCCGTAATATTGGTTTGATGGCTTTTCCGCTTGCAACGATCCTTCCTCTGACTGAAAGCTCTTTGCGCTACGTAAAGAAGACTTGCGTGAATTTACACGTGTGGGTATATTAGGCGTGTTGGGATAGCCCACAGGATCCGTTAATGTTTGTTGGAATTCAGCTGAATGAGAACGCTGCCGTCTTGTCGGTCGCTTTGGTTGATCCTGTGGGGCATTGAATCGAAAGGTATCGTGAGAGCCATAATCATAGAATTGTCTCGATCCTTTCCGTGACAGATAGGGAGGATATCGATCGGTAGGTGGAGGGAAATGAAAGCCACTGTCATAGTAATCCATATGTGCTGATTTGCGGTAATCAGAAAACTGCCTTTCCTCTAATGAATAATTGTTCTTTTGGCTTGAGGTGCTTGTCTTTCTATTACGCTGATACCGACCACTCCCTTCAGGGCCCGGCTGCTGTAATTCAGTAGGTGATGCCTTGATTTTTTCCTTTGCTGTCGGTGTAGATTTTGATATCATCGGTTTTAATTCACTTGGTGGTCGAACCGCGGAATCTTTTTCTAATTTATTATTTTCGACAGATTTGCTATCAATCAGGTTTCCAGAGATTGCATCCTCTAACCGCTGCTTTGTAGAATTAATCTGCTCAAAAATTTCCTTTTCTACTATTTTTTGTTCCATGACTCTCGACATAAGGTCTTCTCTGTCCAAATTTCGTTGCTGCTCCATCATGTCTAGCGTCCGCTTGAGTTCCAAGAGATCTTCTTTTAAAGCCATTTTTTGCATTTGTGCTTGTATCGCTTTTAGTAAATCTTGACTGCTTGGTTCGGACAGTGTTTCAGTTGGTGGAGAGTCTTTATTCTTTTGAGAAAGATTTGATGATGAATGGACTGTAGGTTGCTCAGTGAGTGCATCAGCCTTGAGAATGGGAGCAACAGGGGATACTTGACTGTGGGTTAATAGTGCATTATTTTGGTTTGAAGAAGGATTATTTACAGGCTGGATGTCATGGTGAATAGGAGTACTTTTGTCGACCAAGGACTGAGGATTTGTAACTTTGTTTTGATTGGAATTTATACTTTGTCTGGTATTCATCTGTGTGCTTTCATGTTTATTATCAGCAGTTCCAGAATTCATGCTTGAAATAGGAAAAAAGGGAGAATCGGTAGCAGACATAAAAGATCGGTTTGAATCATTACTTTTTCTTGTATTACCATTGGATGATGATGATTCCGTATTTTTTGAATCAAATGATAGCTTGTGAGACGATTTTTCATTTTGTTTTTCCAATACGTCTTCATTATCCTTAGACTTCATATATAATTTGTCATCATGATCACTGTTACTACTACCACTGCTGCTGCTATCAACTTGAGTTTTTTCATGTTCAGTGTTTCGCAAAATGTTCAAAGTAGGAGGTAAACGATGCTTGGGTTTCGGCATAACCAAAATAGGAGGAGAACTTGTTGATCGAACAGGTGTGATATGAGACACACTACTCTTGGTTGATTTTTGACTAGAAGCTAACGATGGTGTCTGAGACTTTTTATTTAAAGCTGCATGACTTATAATATTTTGTATTTGAGAATCAGACATATCAGCATATTCAATACCATTGACCATTGGAATAGGTATCTTAAGCTGTCCTGGTTTTAATCTTGTTGAATTTTTCTTTTTATTTGTTCCAAGAAATTTCAACATTTTTTGTTTGTCCAAGAAAAAAGTTAAAAAGAGAAATTACATCAACAATAAATAAAGAAAAGAAAAAGCCACGAGCTCTTCGTGCCACATTAACGTCATCCACAGACAGTACATTGAAAAATCAGTTTTTATTCTTTTTTTTAAATTTTTCATCTTTTAAATGTTTGCTTGAAAAGAAACTAATTATTGACCACCCATTTCCTTGGCGAGTTCTTCAGCACGCTTTTGAACATCATTGATGTCACCTTGCATATAGAAAGCAGTTTCGGGCAAAGCATCGTGCTTACCACCCAAGATTTCCTTGAAGGAACGGATGGTATCTTGAAGCTTGACAAGACGACCTTCATAACCAGTAAAGACTTGGGCGACAGCGAAAGGTTGAGACAAGAAACGTTGAATCTTACGAGCACGTTCGACAACAAGCTTATCTTCTTCAGACAATTCATCCATACCCAAAATAGCAATGATATCTTGGAGAGACTTGTAGTTTTGAAGGATTTGTTGAACTTCAGTAGCAACCTTGTAGTGTTCGTCACCGACAATACGAGGATCCAAAATACGAGACTTGGAGTCAAGAGGATCGACAGCGGGGTAAATACCCAATTCGGCAATGGAACGAGACAAGACAGTGGTGGCATCCAAGTGAGCAAAAGTAGTGGCGGGAGCAGGATCGGTCAAGTCATCAGCAGGGACGTAGACAGCTTGGACGGAGGTAATGGAACCGTTCTTGGTGGTAGTAATACGTTCTTGCATACCACCCATATCAGTAGAAAGAGTGGGTTGGTAACCGACAGCAGAGGGAATACGACCCAAAAGGGCAGATACTTCTGAACCAGCTTGAGTGAAACGGAAAATGTTGTCAATGAAAAGCAACACATCTTGACCTTCATCATCACGGAAGTATTCAGCAATGGTCAAACCAGTCAAGGCAACACGGGCACGAGCTCCTGGGGGTTCGTTCATTTGACCAAAGACAAGAGCACACTTACTGTCACCGTCGAGCTTGATGACACCAGTTTCAATCATTTCGTGGTAAAGATCGTTACCTTCACGAGTACGTTCACCGACACCACAGAAAATAGAGTAACCACCGTGAGCCTTGGCGATGTTGTTGATCAATTCTTGAATCAACACAGTCTTACCGACACCAGCACCACCGAAAAGACCAATCTTACCACCACGAGCATAAGGAGCCAACAAGTCGACAACCTTGATACCAGTTTCAAGGATTTCGGGAGTAGGGGATTGGTCAACGAATTCGGGAGCTTCGGCGTGAATGGGACGTTGGCTCTTGGCGTTGATAGGACCACGTTCATCGATGGGTTCACCGATGACGTTGATGATACGACCGAGAACTTCCTTACCGACAGGAATGGTAATGGGAGCACCAGTGTCAATGACCTTTTGGCCACGAACGAGACCTTTGAAAACAAAGTGTCAAAAAAACACGTAAAAAAAAACAACTTTCTATGAATGCTTCACTGTACCTTCAGTACCATCCATAGCAATAGTACGGACAGTGTTTTCACCCAAATGTTGAGCGACTTCAAGAACAAGACGTCCACCAGAGTGGTCTTGAACTTCAAGAGCGTTCAAAATGGCAGGCAAGTTTTCTTGTTCGAATTGAACATCAACAACAGCACCAATGACAGAACTAAATTGAGTATTAATACAATTTCATTTCACAAGTTGTTTAATGCATTACCGAATTTGACCAGCAGAAGCGGCTTCAGTTGCGTAGTTACGAGCTATATCATTTGAATTGTTAGTCATGCATATTTTGTGTTTTTAGTCATTGTAAGTAATTATACCCTTGAGAGCAAGAGGCTTCATGGCAGTTTCAGCAACAGTAGTGGCGTTAACCTTCTGAGAGCGAAGGGCATTGCGAGAACCCGAAGCAAGAGCACGAATGAAAGTCATGTTTCTTACAAAAAAGAAGGGAAGGAACAAAATTTTTCGAGATTTATAATTAAACTTCACCCTGGAGAAGCACACATCCCGCCCAAAGTTTGCGTCACTTGTTCTTTAAAATTCAAATACCGAAAATCAAATTTTTTTATGGATGAAAATTTTAACGTCCATTGAAGCTCATCAAAGAGTATAAAGATTCAAAAGTGACGCAAGTGCATTAAACAGTGACTTGTTACAAGAAATTGAACACAAAGATTTTGCAAGCAAATAGCTTTGATAGCTTTTCCTGGTTTGATTAATTACAATCTCGTTCAAGTCATGAGTCTACTCAAAAAACTGTTGCCTGTGAACTTTCCGTACGAATCGGATGGCTGTGGCAAAAAAAAGTCGTATAAGTTTGTCACGATCGTGTGAAATATAATTATTGGAAAACCAAAGAGTGAGTAAATCTTGGAGTATTGGGCCGCAATTAGGATATTTGGAATTTGTCAAGTATTTTTTGAATGCAAGCAAAGAAAATGTATAATAACAAATATTTATAAAATGCACTACTGCATACTTTTTTTTTGTTGATCCAAATGATTAACTTCTCTCATATGAAAGTCGGCAGAACTATCTGTCAAATCGCTAATACTATTCATCGCAAGCCCATGACTTTGATTGATTTTTAGAGTTTGTACCAAATTCTTCATTAAGACAAGTATTCATGTTTTAAAAAAGG
The DNA here is from genome assembly GCF_000149305.1 of Rhizopus delemar RA 99-880. Classification (NCBI taxonomy): domain Eukaryota; kingdom Fungi; phylum Mucoromycota; class Mucoromycetes; order Mucorales; family Rhizopodaceae; genus Rhizopus; species Rhizopus delemar. Next base: position 2,081,034 of record NW_027137834.1, read on the forward strand.
GGGACTTGTAGCTACATGATTTTATCTGTCTGCTATAGTTTCCTATAATTGTTTCAGCTGAGTTTCTATATCTTCGTATAAGGTATTGTTGGCAACATACTACAAAAACAGATGAAAAAAGGTTAATGTGTTGTTAATGAAGTAAACAGCAAAATTGAGTTGCTCTACAAGCCAATGAACTTTCCTTACTTCTCAAATTCATGTCTATCTTGTATCATAGGGACAGAAGTAGACATCGACATACTATTTAAATATCGCGTCGAGCTTTGTACTGTGCTTCCATTCTCAATTTACCAGATGTTTGAAAATTTCGCCCAGTTTTTTGAAATTTTTTGGACATTTGTGTGAGGTTAAATTGCCCACTTTTTAGAAATAATTAGACTGCTTCTCTTATTTTATTATTGTATCCATTGTGTTTTGAGATGAATTTCTTTTATGAAGATGGCAGAGGCGGGATTGTGGATGATTCTGGTAACGAAGCGGCTGCTTTCGTTGTAGATCCGTCCTTTCGATTAGCTAATTTGACGAATCTACACTAGTACATCAAAAAAGTCATCGTAGAAAACGAAGAGCCAAAAGACACGGATATGCAGGAAGCAACCGTCAAGAAGGAAAGAAGCTCAACTTATAACATTGACACAAACGAAGATCGACTATGATATTTCTTTTTCCTGCATGAAAAGTTTATGAAACCCGCTAAGGCAGCTAAACTTGTCAACGTTAATCCTGAAACTGCGAGAAAGTGGAAGAGAGAGTACGAAAGAGACCCTGAGAAGAAGATAGCCTTTAAAAAAACAAATCGTACACCAAACAGAGGGGCCAAGTCAACTAAATGAGAATCACAAAATGCACTTGATCAACTTTTTTGATGAGAATCCCTCAGTTGTTATCCAGGATGCAGTCGAAAATTTAACCAAAAGCTTTGAAGGTTTGGAAATAAAAAAGAGTAGGGTTGCTGAATTCAGGAAAGAAGATTGCAATCTCAGTATAAAAGTTGTCACCCGCCATCCCAAGGAGAGAAATAGTCAGAAGGCTCTTGAGGCTCGCGCAAACTGGATTGAAGAATGGCAAAACAAAGGTTTGCATTTCATGAAGAATTGTGTTTTCCTTGATGAAGCAGGATTCGATGTAAATATGCGTCGTTCAAGTGGTTGGGCACAGCGTGGTAAACCAGCAACTTCTGTGAGGGGTATATCACATACAGTTATTGGTGCGGTTTCAGCATTTGGTGTTGTGAATGTAAGCATGAGAGAGCCGGGCAGTGTCAAGAAAAGAAGAGTTGTTGGTGCTAAAAAGAGAAAAGCACCTGAGGGCGTCGCTGCTGTGATACCAAAAGGAACTACAGCTGGTCACTTTGTGCAGTTCATCAGTGATACTTTAGACATTATAGATGAATTTCCCAACATGAAAGGATTTCATATGGTTATGGACAACGCTCCGGCCCACTCTCGTGATGTCGTTGACCCTACAGTTTGATTCTTGGACAAAAAGTGCAAAAGCGACCTGCAGAAGAGCAATGTACAAACCCACCAACAAAAAGGCTTCGATCACCATCTCCTGTGCGTGATATTTTTGACGAAGAGTACAGAACACTCCTTCTGAACAAAAACCGATTGAAATATGCCATGTTCGACCCTAATGAATTTTTACCCAGTAACTTGTTCGAGAAATTACCAGGGCTCGCACGCGAGTATAGAGTCGTAACTGACTTCCAGCCCTCGACAGAAACCAAGTTGTCAACAAGCAAGCAATCGATGGCGCAAAGGAGAAGCTGATGGTCTTGTTGATGCACTCGATTATTATTAGTCAACAGAATAATTGGGTGTTGATAACTCAGATGGAGACGTACTACCACGACAGCTCTATCGATGATGTTGCTTTCGTAAAGCTAGACAGATTTGTCGATAAACTACACATAAGCATGCAAAAGTGCCAAGGAAGAGGAGCTTGGTATGAGTTACGCTTCTCTGTCAGAAAGTTTGAAGTAGTTGCTACAGGCGGCCTATGTAGCAATTCAAATAATGATGGGTTGGATGCTTTTCTAGGCGTGAGTGTCCCTCCTCAGCTGATTAATGATGACAGGTTTATCTTATTCTCACCCTCTGAAGAAGTGAGCAGAAGCCAGTGCTACAGAATGCTCAGGAACTACAAGAAGAGGGCTAGCTTGTACACTTGGTGCAGCAAATCGGATTTTTTTTTTTTGCAATTTAGATTTCTGCACACCTCTCTCTCTTGAATTGCATCGCACCGAGCCTCTTAGATATACGACAGTATATTCGAAACTCATTGATTTGTCAGCTTCAGCATCACTGAAGATATCTGAAGTTCATGTTTTGGTGGACATGTTGAAGCAAATCCAATGTTGGAAGGATTTGGGTTTCGAAGCTGAATCCACCAATGAAGAAATTCAAGAAAAGCTTCAGCTTATAAAAAAGAACAAGATTAGAAGCAAGCTATCAAGAGCTAAAATACTCTTAATAGAGTTACTGTTTGGGGTCGAAGGGAATGAGCTTCTTGTCAATCAAAAAGATATCCTTTTATTATACAACAGGATTATATACCCTAGAGTCAAAGCGATCAATAAACAAAGAGTCCAAAAAATTTAAAAAAATTATAAATAAATAACTATATCTATGTTCTATTCTTTATGCTAAAATACTCTACAAAATGAAAGAAAAAACAAAGATTTACTTTATAGGTATAGTGTGGAATATGTCCCTTATTTTAACGTGTTATAACAATATCAGCTTCTTGCAAAATGTCCTGTTCTTGGATGTGCCGAAATTTTCGCTATACTTCTTGAATCCTTCCATTTTTTTAATGCTTTTTCAGCTAGACTGTGTGGGAAAAAAATGATACAGTATATAAATTCATTGACTATTCGACTGTTTTGTGATCCCTAGTCATTCTCCTAGTGCTCCTTTGCCAAAGGCTCGTACTCTGGGTGCAACTCTGGCTGCTCAAGCGGGTGTTGCCGTGGATGACATTTCGTCTATGATAACTGGTCAAGCAAGTAACTCTTTGAACAGTTTTATCGGATTTCGGTCTCTACCAATAGTAATTTTACTAATTGTACTCTGAATGCACAACAAAGATCATAGCGAAGTATAATAATTACAATACGTCATGATGTTCGTATTTCTGCAATATTATACTTCGCTAGGATCTTTGTTGTTCCCACTCACCACACCTCTCTCTCTCTATCTCTTAGTCTCATGAAAAAAGGTAAAGATTTATTATATGAATATTCAAAATCAGACAGCCTCAAAAAATATTTCTGTTCAACCTTGTTGTAAAGACATAATATTCTTTATACTATCAGCAGTTATAACAAGAATAAATACATATAACAGTATTATCTTCAATTAACGCGTACGTAACGAATGTCGGTTTTCTTCATTATTTTCTATATAGGACAGCTTATCCAAGATTGAGTAAAGCGGGATATTACCAAAATAAAATATATCTTTATAGAAAATAGAAATTTCCAATTCCGTAAAGATCTTGGTTATCATATATATTAAGCAAATCATATAGAATTAAATGCGATTATAGAAATATCAAGCCACTACACCCTAACCATAGAAAAGTCTATCTAATGGACCAATGCCAAACTCGAAATATATAAATATAGCCCACTTTGTACATAGTTTTAATCTTTAGTCTTTATTATAATAAACTTTCAAACCGTAGAAACGATAGACAATCCTAAATATTTACAAACTAAGCATCTAATATAGCTACACTCCAAAATATTTCTTCGTTTTTGAATTCAATTTATTGCATAAAAATATACTTTAGATGCAGCATGTAATTACTAAACAAAAATAAAAGAAAGATGCTTAATAACTTAGATTTATAAATTTTAAGACTATTATTTATATAAATGAAAATAAAAATTGGAGTGAATACATCTTATGTTCCTATTTGACGTTGATCAGTGCTTGATATCATTTTTTTCATACTTCTCATCAGCCATTTAGTAAGTTCAATATTCATCCTACCCCATTCTATTTGAAGTGTCCAATGAAATACTTGTATATTAGTAATAGTGGCCCTAGTTTTCTTTAATCTTGTCTCAAGTGCCCATCAAATATGCTTTATAGAATAAAAATCAAGGGTTTGAGAGATTCAGTACTCGAAATCTTAAATACCATACTTCTCTTTCCATCATATTGCGTACGAGTCCGTATGACAATTGGTATCATCTTTTTGAAATACGAAGGACTTTCCTCTCCCTCATTCAGTTCAGTAAATCAGAGATAGATTCTCCAAATCAAGATGTTGATATGCTTGTTTTGATTTACTATATTATTTACGAAAACCAATGCCCCAAATCCTTCCGCCCAACAACAACTCCAAATCACCACACTTCTCTCCACTTTGTCGTTGGCATGCCATGACGTTCCTCATATCTCGAAACGATGAAAAGTTTTGGAGTGTGGCTACATGGATTGGCACCTTATGATTTAAGGCCTGGGCCCCTCCTTCATATAATTCCTATCTAATATTTAAGGCCTGCCACAGATTTTTTTTTTTTTTTTTTTTTTTTTTTTTTTTTTTTTGCAAAGTTAAACAATTTCTTTGCTTGCGCCTTCTCCCCACAGATTGTCTAGAACCATGCACAGACATTCAATATAAGAAGGGGAAATGCCCCCGAGCTTGGTGACGGAAATGGATGAATTTTGATCACAGAATTGGGCAGATATTGAAGATGGAGATGAAAAAGGAGATAAAGTCTATCTCGTTTTCATTACAAGAAGACAGCAACCAGATGATGTTGCTTGAGTCGATAGTATCTGGAAGTTTTACATCACTGGCTAGAATTAATTGATGGTTTAAATGATATTATATATGAAACTCTGAATGAAAATTATTGAAGTCATCAGTGCTTTACATAATATAGCCTTTTGTTTTAGAATTCCTTTCCCGTAATTTTTGAATCAATATATCACTAACAAAGACGGATTGTTTATAAAAAAAAATAGATATCTGATATCAATATGAGAATGAGGGGTATGCATTTATCGTGAGCCTATTTAACCTTAGATCCAAGAGCCACGCTTGTTTTTTTCTGTAGATGAAGCAAGGGTATTTGTTTGACAATCGGTAGGGGCAGCTTCTCCTCCTCCTCCACGAACAGGTCTAGCTATACGTGCAAAGCTTACTGGCACGACTCTCTGAGATCTCAGACTCGTGGCTTGTTGAAGGCGCTCTCTTAATAAATTTATTTGTTCTCCGAGTTTCCGATTTTGTTTGATTAACTCCTCTTGAGAGTGTTGTAATAATGCTTCAAGTTGTTGAATACGTTCATTGCGGGCAGCAAGTTTACGATCAGCTATTGAAATTTCTTTCTTCAAAGAAAGATTTTGTTCGACAAGCTAAATAAAAGAAGTGTAAAATACATAAGCAGATTGAGGAATTGGGTAAGATGCTTGCCTGCTTTTGAACAGTACTCAATTGGTCAAGAGAGCGCTCTAAAATAGCCACTTTTTTCTCAACTTCGCTGCCTGCTTTCAAGGCATAGTCGTACTTCTCCTGAGCTTCATTCTTGACTATTTCTAACTCTGATTCTTTTTCGTAGCTAAGTTGTAACTTACACACTAACGCCTCATTTATGGCTGTAAGGTTTGCTGAATTTTCATCCATTGTTTTACGCATGTAATTAATCTTTTTGTCGCATTCAGAGTGTATATTTAGAAGACTGTTGTTTGCTTCCTTCATAGATTGCAAATTCTGTGAAAGTTTAAGGATATCTTCTGTCTTTTTACTGATTACTTGCTTGAGCTCTTCAACTTCTAGTCTGAGCTCTCCAATTTCTTGCTGTTGAATTTCGTTCTTTGAAGCATATTGTGTCTCCAAATCAACCTTTTTTTTTTTATATAAAAGTTAATCCAGCATTTCCATTAAGTTTGACCTTAGATTTTTTTACTTTTAATGCAGAAGTGGCTTCTTCAGTATTTTCATTTTCCGGGGATGTTGCGACTGTTTTACTAAACAACTCCTCGTAATCTTCTTCAAGTTTCTTTAGACGGCTTTCGTATTCAACTTTGTTTTTCTCAAGCGCTTGGTTCTCTTTTTGGAGACTATCGATGGTTTTTGTGTACTGATTCAGTGATTCCTGAGCATTAGAAAGATAATGACGAAGAATGGCCGTGTCATTAATTGTCAAAGATACACTTTCATCTGTTTCTTTTAAAGAATCATCATTAATTTCTTTTTCTTTACTCTCGGCTGACAGCTTTTGAAGCTGCAGTCTAAGTTCGGCAATTTCTGCAATAAACTGTTGATTCTCTTGGTGAAGAGATAATTCTTGGGATTTGTAATGACATATTTCTTCTTTTGAAGACTCCAGGAGTTTTTCGCAGTTTTTCAATTCAGTTTCCTTTTCAGCAAGCTGATTCACCAGCTTCTTCTCACGCTTTAACGACTCTTCAAGCTCATCATTTTCCAACGTAACAAAAGGAGTAATTGGTCGACAAGTATCATCCGCAATCGTCTTAAAGTTAGGTTCTGAAGGCAGAGTAGTAATGTCGTCTTTATTGATCTCGTCGAGCATGTCCCATTTATCTTCAGGTGATGCCTTACCAGAACGCCGAGAATTTTCTTCGTCTTCCAAGGCAGCGATGTAATTTTGGAATGTTATAGTTTCTGTTTTTGACTTCTTTAGCAAAGCTTTAAGTTTAGCAAATGATAAATCAGCATTGGCCTTGGCTTTATTTTTTACTGCTTTAGCCCGCACACCAAATATTAGGGTTGAAATGGTATTAGCTTCATTATAGGAGGAGGGTGAACAGTTAATGATGAATGTTGTACGTGAGTTACCACCCAGAGATTCTCGCAAAATATGTGTTAACTTTGAATTGCGGTAAGGAACATGACCTGACTGTCACGGATGAGTGAAGTGAGTAAATATGATATCGTTTTTCGTTTTAATGTTCATACCTTTCCATCAGTAAGAGCATTGATGACCATATGGAGAGTACTTAAGGATTTGTTGACTTTCTTGGTCTCCTCTAATGCTTGTTCGGATGAATTTGTTTTTCCTACTTTTTTTAAACTAGCCAAATCTACCAAAAAGAGTTTACTGCACTTGGCTGCGCCTGTGTTAATATCCTTTTGGATAATGGTGATAACCATAATAGAATGAGAATGAGAACTCTTTGTATTCATATCTAAGCAATAAAGCCATTATCTCTCATTGTTTTGTGTTCTATTTTTTGTCATTTTTTTACTTGTATAGGTAATTGCTTGATATGTTTCATCCCTATTTGCTACACAAATTTCATACAAGCCATTTACATACACTCCCTGTGTTTTGTCTTCGTAAACAGTTAAATCATCATTTGAAGCTGCAAATCAAAAAATTAGTTGAGAGGTTTCTTTTTTTCTTTTTGTTTATTACGATTGAATAAATCCCGGACCCGTTCCATATAGATTTCCATGTAAGATAATTTTACAGTAAATTTGATATTGCTTGGTGCGTTATTGATTCTTGTAAAAACCTGTTCAATAATACGAGGAGTAATACCCTTCGTGTTTTTATCATTGATGTCTGCTCCCTTTTTATAAATTAGTACGCAATAAAGTAAATAAAGCTATACATTACTATACCATCATTGTAAAAGTCTTGCCGGAATCAGTTTTACCATAAGCAAATATGGTGCTGTTATAACCAGCAGTGACATCTGCGACATGAAAACTAAGATTTTACATACTCTTAAAGCAAAAAGCATCTCCTTACCATCTACAATGCTTTTAATGGAATAATCAAACACATCCTTTTGGGTTGTATCCATTCCAAATACTTTGTCAAAGGTAAAGCTACTAGTTGTTTCTCCCTATAAAACATAAATTAATGTCACGTCGTTTATATCATTATTGCTGCTTCTTTCTCTACCTTTAGTGTTACTCGAGTTCCATTCTCGTCGATCTCGATAGTAGGAAAGCCACCTTTATCTATCTCGAGTTTATTCTGAGGACGGAAACGGCAAACTACTTTAATATTGAAACCTGACATATGTGAACTTTTTTCTCAAACAAAAAGAGAGCAAACAAAAGGTGCAGGAAAGGAGAAGTTTTAATTTTAAAATGGAGCTTCAAAATAAAAGGGGGACGGCAAAGAAACTATTTTTATTTACCTTTGTTAATAAATCATTTTCACAGTTCACATAAGCCTATATTATTGTATCCATTTATGCATTTTGAAAATAATCCATATCTGTGCTTTTTGTGAAAGAAATTTGAGTAAAAGCCGCAAAATGATATACTTTAAAAACACTTTTCAATCAATTAGGAACACTAAACAAAAGCTAAAAAAAATACAACACATGCCAGCATAGGAGGCATAATATTCTTTTTATAAATAAAATAAATAGATGTGTTGTATTAACTGTACAAAAAGATTCTACTTAAGATGAAACAAGCCAAGGATATAAGTCATCATCATATACAAACATCGGCTGCCTAACACAAATAAGAGTATCAGATAGAAGGAGACGATGACACTGTATTTTTTTTTTACTGAAAAATACAAATTTGAAATCTGCACAACCCTAAACATAAATGTTTTACTTTGACTTATTTACTCTTTACTTCTTTTTAGGATTCGGAGGTACAGCAGTAGTCATGTCAAACAACAAGATATTAGTAGGGCATGGGATTTTGCAGGGAGATCTCATGTGCATGGCCTACCTTTATAGCGGGGTTATTGGTGACCACAGATCCGTCACTTGTTTTTTTGGATTAGATATACTCTTATCTTCTTGTGGTTAATCCTATCAGTCAAGGTTAAGCTGCTGTTGGATCGGATATTCTTGTTGCTCCATTAAATAGACTAGGGGGAAATGAATCAACTTAAGTCTCGCAACTATCCGTTTTAAGAATCTACTCAATGTTATATTAGAAAAACACAAGAAGAACAGATATGGAAGCATTTTCAAGATTTACTCTATAAGCCTCGGGAAAAATGCTTAACCACACTTGGATTTCCTGCATCAGCCATCATTTAGTTCATGATACTCTTTTGACCAAGTTTAAAGATATTGTGGGTTATATAGAGGATATGCCTGAGATGATATCCCAATCTTTTTATTTTGGTATCTTCAGTAGCACTCCTTCCCCCAGTGGCCGTCGAAGAAAGCGCAGACTGTCAAATAAAACATTCAAGTTTGACCTGACAAAGGATGAAAGTATCATTGAAGAAGAACCATCTTCATTCGCAGAGGGTATTTCTACAAATAAGGAGTGCTTTAGCAAAAATTTGCTGTATACCCTTGAAGACGACGTTTTTTTTTTTTTTTTTTTTTTTTGCCATACTTTTCAATTTGAACCTCATCCAACTTTTGTAGAATCAAAAATTGATGAAATAGACAAAGTAGAACTCGATATTGGCAATGACAGGGTTTTTTGTAGGGATTACTGAGAGACAATGATAATGAGGAAGTCAATGATCAAGATGCTCACAGTTGTCGTACAACTTTTAAAGAAGGAAATAGAAACGTACAAAGTTCAGCGAGATTACGTGACTATCCTGGTATTCAAGCATATTTACCTAATGTTTTATGGTCGCTATTAAATGTAATACTTTCATATAGGAAACCTTCTCGGTAGAGTTGCTTGTTATCTCGCATTAAATTAATTTCTGCTATGTTTTACTGATGCTTCTTTTTTTTTTTTTTTTTTTTTTTTTTTTGGTTTATGGTAATGCCGCGAAATCGGTGTATTTTTAAATTTAATAGTTACCTCATCTCAGGTACTGCTCCTTCAATATACATTTAATATAAAGCTTATAAAGCAATGTCTGAGTCTTTAAAGCTTTCTTTTTGGATTTTTTTTTAGAATAAGCAAAGTAGGTTAAATATATTAATGACATCTATCAAGCAATGCTGTTTATTTGCAAGTCTATTTTAGGCTCTTTACTGCATCAAGGGTTATATTTTTTCTGTGAAATTTACATCCTTAACTTTTTAACATCTAATATTTGGGTCGAATGCAACCTGTTTTTTTTTATATGTAACTACTGGCCCAGTTTGCATGAAAATGTTAATTTGAATATGATTTCACAATGATTTGTATTGGTCAAAAGATTGTTTCAGGATACACACTAGGGTTACACTAATTCTAAATGCTCATAAAAGCGGCCTTTTTCTATATTTTTTCTCTTTTAAATTAAACTAAAAATGGCGGGAAACGATTGCGATGGTTGGCGCGATAAACTTGTTGGAAAGATTCTTCTTGAAAATGATCAAGAATCAACATTATCAGAGGGCGAGGTACTGTGACGATACATTAATTTGTTTATTTTATTTATTTACTGTGCATAAAATAGTATGTTTACAAGAAGGACTTGCCGCAGCCCAGTAGAGTTGTAAAAAAAGGTTCCTTTGTGACTATGGACTTTAGACCAGATCGACTTAATGTTCATGTAGATGACAGAATGAAAATAACAGGCGTCAAATACGGTTAAAAAAGAAAATAAACATATTATGCTTTAGTATTCTTGTTGTTCCATTCAAATAAACCTAAACACTTATTGTACTAATGAAGAAAACCTTTCCAAATAAGGAACGAGCAATACATAATTCAAAATCGTTTGTGTATCAATTAAAATGTACGTAAATTAACGGCATGAAGCACCAAACAACACTAGAAGAGATAATGTTGAAGAAAGATCCTTTTTATAGTTATACCCACCAATATCACTGATTTAATCTTGTTTAATCTTTCCAAGTATTTTGCAGTATTATAATAGTGCATAAGTTCGTCAATAAGTATACAAGTTGTATGAAAAATAATAGGGGCATCATACAAAAAATAAAATAAAAATGCTCCTAATTACTTTAGCGTGTTTTAACCCTTTATTGGCTTTTATTTTGGTAATCATATAATGATGATGGAGCTATTTAATCAAGCCCTTTTCTCAACCATCAGAAGTAAGCGATGGGATATCATGAGGCCTAGCATCGTGATTTACTTCTGAGGGAAACAAAGTATCCACGTAAGTTAAACAAAGAAACTAAATGATTTTTTTCCGCGAATTTCAATTGTTTTAGCAATATATTACTTGGCTATTAAACAGGAGCTCTTTATATTGAAATAGTAAGAAAAAAATTTATTAATAAATAACATATAACATATAAATGAGTATGCAATTGCTATGCAAACATTATGTAGAGATTCCATAAAAGATGTAGTATTTTTTTTTTGTCAATGATAAGTTATTCAGTCATCCAGCACATACTTCGTTTAAGCCATTTATTAAGTAAAATGTGATAATCTTTTAGGACAAACCCACAGAAAATTGCCATAAATTGAGATATACAAGCATAATGATATTGATAAACTTCTTTTGCTAATGATTTATGTCCGTCATTTTTATGAATCATTGCTTTCAGCTTGGCTTCCCAGTTTTCTGATGATGAAAATGAGTTTAAATAACACTGGTTCTTTTTTTTTTTTTTTGTAGATGGGTATGCACTTACCTAAAATCTTTGCACAAGTAAATAGTTTTATCAATGTTTTTATATACAGTCTATTTTGCTCATTACTTCTACAAAAAATAAAGAGCGCCATTAGTTTTTGATGAAACGATTTGTGAATCAAATTACGGTTCAGAACTACGCGTTGAATCAAATCTCATCTTTTCAACAGATTTTGTTAACTTTGAACTCCAGATGACTATGGTCTAAACATCAAACAGCTTAATTACAGCATCTTATATAATTATGTTTTCTTTTCTTTACTTGTGATGTTCTATTTGTGGACTGGCGATGGGAGTTTCTTTTCACCTGGTCATCTATTGGAGTAGCAGGTATCGAACATCCTAATTTTCGCATCAGAGTATCGTTTATTTGATTTAAAGTCTGCCTTAGTCCCTGAAGTTCGTTCAACACTGCATTCAAGTTATGATCAATACTATTGCGCGTACTTATTTTCTCCAATACAGCAATTAATAATTCTGAAGCTGCTACCTTTGCTTCAATGTAAGGTAAGCGTACACTTGGCTGATACCTAAAAAAAAGAATATTTCATGCTTAGAGTGTTTGAGAAAGAGGATGTTTTGATCCGGTGCCCTTACCATAAGCTCATAGGAACATGCAAAAAATTTGTCACATATCCTCCAGATGTCATACTTTTAAGCAATCGATTCATCAAGGCAAATGCATCATTTCTGTAGTGACAGTTATCGTCAACAGAAGGCTCTTCTGCCAAAAAGACAGTGGGATCAATTTTATAAGGCGCCGAAACCTTTAGATCTGTCTCATGGCTGGACCACCTTTGACTTTTTGCTCGTCGCAAGAGAGATACAGAGCGTTTCTTTGTCTTGTCTTGTTCTTTTGAAAATTTATTGTTCATGCTCATTTTCAAAAGTAATTTACTGGAAGAAATGATTTGTGAGGAGATTGAAGCTGTTGGATGTATATTAATTGAAGGCTCTTGCAGGCTATTTGAACTAGAATTCTGGCTAGGCTCATAAGGCAAGGTGACATGCTGACTATCATTTGATAATTCCTTGGCAAGCCGTATTCCAGTTTTATACTGGTGTTCTTCTGAAGACATGGACGATCGGCTACTCTTTACACCATCTTCAATATTTCGTTCTTCTTTAGCGAATGGAACAGAACAAAAATCATCTGTGTTTGTTGACAATGAGTCTATGAATGTGTCACTAACTACATTACTCGTGTTACATCCAATTTCAGTTGAATGACGAGAACTGTTTCCGGTTTCAGACGAGGTTAAAGATCCAGAACTCGTGTTATTGGAGATGTTATAAAACTCTGCTTTTTTTGGAGTATCGTTTTCTTTTCTGTTCTGCACAATCTGTATTTTTATTGTGGGGACAGGAGGTTGAGCCCCATCTTTCTCCTTTTTTTCTTCCTTTGACAGCTTACTGTCTGGTATGTATTTTGCAGTGTCTGTATTTAAAAGGACGGTGTCTACATTAATTTTGATATTTTGGTTTGAATGCTGCTTCTTGTATGCCCTGAGAGACAAAGAAGTCACTAAGCTTTTGTTGGATGAAGGTTCAGGTATGTCAGCTTTACAGGCTGTACCGAGAGATGTCTCATGTGCAGTTGAAAGGCTAGAAGCACTTCTCTTACGCTGCTTCCCTAAGATTAGTTACTGTTATTCATACATTGCCTCATAATAAATTCTGACATTTTACCGTTTTCCTGTAAACTCAATTTGTTTTTATTGTATCTTTTTAGAGTGGATGATTTTGATTTAAAAAATGACGAAGGTGTACTAGAAGATGTCTTTGGTTGAACTACATTGATCATTGAAGAAGGAAAATTTAAATAAAAAGGAAAATGAGATTATGAATACAAAAGGAAGAAAGATAAATTGAAAGACTTTGCTTTATGGTTTATCGGAGATGTGGGCAATACTATTTTAGAAAAAAAAAAAGAGAATTTAATTATTGAAAGCACACAGATTTAGCTGAAGTTTAATAAAATAAGGTTTGAAAGAAAAGTACTTATAAGGCGTAAAGCCCAAAGGGGGTTTCGATGCAAACACTACTTTTAAGGGGTAAGATTTTTACTGCTCAACCACTCACTTGTACTCCTTTCATATGCTGAAACAGGTATTATATAAATAATCATAGCAGGAATATCATGTATTAGGGTTGGTGTATTACTATGAATCACAACTGTAATTTGCTTATTTTGTACCTGAAATTCATTGCTAGTCTTCAATTCAAACATATCAAACAAAAGCTTCTTTTCCCTGTGTGTTCATATGTGGCGCCACTTTTAAGCAAACAAAATAAGATCAGAATAAAATAAAACTCCTCGTTTTTCTTCTTTCCACACATAGGGTTTTAGTCATAGTTGGTAAACTCACGCATAAGTACACATATTTGTATATAGTTAATGCGTTATTCTATTAAAGTAAGGAGAAGGATTATATGAAAGAGTAATGAATTATACCCGGTTTTTTGTCTTTTTTTTTGGCTCATACCGCTCTCAGATGCATGACTCCTTTTATACTTTATAGATGAACAATAATAATAATAAAAAACTCGTTTGCCATTCAAGTTTTTCTCGCTTCTTTTCATACTCTCGTCACGGGTTCCCTTTTTTATTATTTTCACTATATTTGATTTAATTACAGGTTAATTTGGATTGTGTTACTTGTTTCTTCTGCATCTTTTTTTTTTGCTTTTCATCTTGTTGCTTTTTAAACAATAAGAGCAGTCTGTAGGAGTTGTAAATAATGGCGGTATACATTTAAAGAAGGAGGAGGAGGAGGAAGGAGAGGAGGGGAAAGGGATCATTCCCTCATCAAGTAGTTTCAACTCTAGAAAGCATACCAAGCTATCAAGGTAATTGGTTTGGATTTTATTAGTAACAAGAAAGGAAAAAAAGAAAGGAAGAAACATTGATTAGTTTATATAAAAGTGATTTTTATACTAATAAAAAGACAGATTAGAACAGACAAAAAGAATAATTGCACAATCACAATGGACGCATGGTATTTTATAGGCATCATTTCATAACTTGTATTGAATGGGCTCTCTTTCTTTCGTCCTTACATAACAAAAAGGCTCATCTATTGTTTGACTTGTTTGATAGTTTCATTGCTCAAGAGATATAGTATGTCTATTCCACATTCATCAATCTCAAATCAATTAATAAATCGATTAATAAATGTCACTTCTATTTTGAAGGAAGTCGAATAATTCTTTTCAAGGATATTTAGGATTGGTGAGTTGATTTGAAGCTTACACCGAAAATTCGGGGAAAGGTAGTAGTGCAAATATACATATTTGGAAAGACATACAAATTAGGAATAAAACAAAGTCGGAAATGGAATAATCCTTGTCTAATCATTTTTTATTTTACATTGCTTTCTAGAAGACTGCCTTAATATATTTTCTTGCTGTCCCTTTAAAGACCATTCTTTCTATAAATTTTTGACCATGATCTCGTCTGTATCCAATTTACTACCGACTTTAAAAGTATGGGAACCAACTTTACGGAAGCCTTGGCTTTCATAGAACTTGATAGCTGATGGGTTGAATTCCCATACACCAAGCCAAATAGTTTTCTTGCCGAGCTGTCTTGTCTTTGATATACATTCCGCAAGTAGCTTCTTTCCGATACCTTTTCCGGCGTATCGTTTATCAACATAAATTCTTGATAATTCAACTGCTTCTGGATCACCAACAAAGTCATAAACATCCTTTGATTCTTTCAATTGACAGAATGCGACAGGTATATTTTCTTCATCAAATGCCATGTATGTGTAAATTGAAGGATCATTTAATTCCTTAAACTGAATCTCGGGTGTATAAGTTGATTCAAGAAATGCCTTCAAATCCTCAGGGGGGTTATCATCACCAAAAGTATCTGCAAATAGTCTACCACCAAGTTCTGAGAGGACTTGAGAATAGCTTGAATCAGGCTGCAATATTTTGATGCTCATGTTGAATTTGAGTAAAAGAAAAAGAAAGAGAAAGAATGAGGTTTATTTATTGTATTTCAGTTCACCAATAATGGTAGCTCTTTAAAGATCGTCTCATCTCCGAATTTGTTCTACTCCTAATTTGTATGTCTTTCCAAATATGTATATTTGCACTACTACCTTTCCCCGAATTTTCGGTGTAAGCTTCAAATCAACTCACCAATCCTAAATATCCTTGAAAAGAATTATTCGACTTCCTTCAAAATAGAGGCGACATTTATCAATCGATTTATTAATTGATTTTAGCTTAATGAGTTTAGTAAAAGTATTGCAGAGATCCCTAACGTAGTAAGTACAGAATCAGCAGTTGGACTTAAAATGGGTGGAAGGAAAAGGAAAAATTTGCTTGAGAACGATATAAATGTCACAAAATGTATAAAAAATATGCTAATGAGGCTATGGTGGAGGCATGTATCATAGAAAATAGTACTTTCTCTTATTTATTCATTTTTGCGTGAAAAAAATCTCATCTAATGCTTGTTTAACTTCATCAGAAACGTCCAAAATTGGACGAGGACAGTAACCTACAGGAACGTTTCTCTTGCGCAAAATATACTTGATACTTTGGATCATTCCTGCTTTTTCTAATAATTTGATACCAGGGGCGATGTTCTCCATGATTTGTTTGGCCTGCGTAATCTCGTTTTTCAACAAGTGGTCGACAATGCTTTTGATTTGGTCAGGATAAACGTTTCCAGCCATTGAGGTAAGAGCAGTGTATCCTTGCGTTGTGAACGCGTTGTTAAAACCTAAGTCTGATCCTGAAAAAAACCAGTATGCACCTGCATCTTCCAAAGCAGCCTTCACTTTGTTTACATTTTCCGGATTTCCTGCTTCCTTTAGTCCATAGATATTGTCGACAGTCTTGGCAATGCGAGCAAATGTTCCTGGCTCCAGGTCGAATCCATTCCGACGAGGATTGTTGTAAAGAAAGATTGGAAGCTCTTTTACGCACGCTGCAACTTCACTTACGTACAACTCAGCTTCCTGTTGCGAAGGAAGGCGGTAGGGTGGGAACCCCAGCATGATACCTGAGAAGCCGGCTTCCTTGGCCGCTTGGGCCAATTCTTTTGCATCTTCAGTCTTGAACGCAGCAACACCTGCATAAAGTTGGCATCGTCCAGCAGCAGTTTCTCCAACCAAGCTGTACAACTGTTTGCGTTCGGCAATAGTCATACAGTGCTGCTCTCCCGTCGTTCCACTAACAAGCAAACCGGGAATGTTTTGGTCCAAGTAGTATCTCACTACATGCGGTACAGATTTCACATCAAGAGTGCCTGCCTTTGTAAATGGTGTCACCATGGCGACTGAGTAAGGGATAAAACGTGCCATTGTATTTAGGATAAAATAAAATAGAAAAGCAGAAAAGAAAGAAATGCGTTAAAAAGACTTGCTGCAAAAGCCGTCCATCTTGGTGCTGACTAAAAAGCGGCCAATGAAATGGTTGTACTTTTTCATGGAACACATAAAAAGTTGGTGAAATCCGCAGTTCACTCGAATTTTACCAAATTTTAAAATATAATCTCATGAAAAATCTATTACTTTGCTTAAAGGATCAGAAGGGTATTTAGATATAAATACAGTTTAAACAAATCAAAAAATGATCTTTTGAGTGCTAAATAATATTTTGAAGATGCTGGATAGAGAATTCATTTGCAGCATCAATAGTTCTGTTTTGGAGTATTTCTGTGTCTTCAAGCTTGGGACGCTTAACTTTACCTTTGACCAATGCCCAAAACTGTTCTGATAGATAATGAGGAAGATAACCTATTTGTAGCATCTATTTTTCATTAATTACCTCCTCTATTTGATTAGATGTATGTGTTGGTACATTGTCTATGTTATGGTAAGACCCTTTCATTTGGTCATGCTTGTCCATAATGTCTAAAACCTTCTTCAAGAATCTTAAACAGTGATCAGCATTGGTACTTTTTGTTCCTTCTTCCCTAGGAACTACTTCAGGGTTTTTCTTTTTTACCGCCCAGAATCTTTTTTGCTTTTGGTGGCTGCTATAGTACACGAATACTTAAGTTTTCTACTCCTAAAGATGAAATGGCACGAATAATTGCATGTAAAGGTTCTTTCGTCACAGAAGTAGTGAACACTACCATTTGTCTTCTTGGAGCCCATGCTCTACTTGATTTCATGCTGATATTAATACCAGCTTCATCGATGAAAACGCAGCTTTTAGAGGAATCTGTGTCTGAACTACTCCATGCGACGAGGCAACCGTTACTTTCTTGGGTGTTGCCCATGCTTGTTCTTGCCTCTGGCCAAAAGAGTGTTTATATATATATACTGGGATCATAAACGCTTTTCATAAACTCGTGTATTCTTGATTTTTTATCTCAAGATCTGCAAACTTGCTTGTAAGCACATCAGCAGCAGCTTGATTGTAAGCACTCCGGTCAATATCGTAAGGTTTGACTAAGCATTGCTTATACTCTTCTTGCAGCTGTGATTTTAATCTGTTTTTACGACTAGCTTTCTTTTCGAGAGTAAAGAATTCAGGACCCTTTTCGTATTTTTTCTATCATGTGCAAGCAATTCTTTTTTTAACACCTGCTTGAAGAGCGGTAGCCCTGATGAACAGTAAATGCGGGATTTTGTACTGGAAAAAATAGCTCTCTTGTACCAAAGCCATGTTACAAATATTTACTGGAACTGCCTATGCTTACTTTCATAGCTGTATCTGCCTCACCTTCACTTTGTTCATGTTTCTTTTCGCTTGTAGGGATATTGCCTTTTTGTAAAGTACCAATCAAGTTTTACTAATTGCTTTTAAGCGTATGAATCAGTTTTATCAGCCATTATATTCATAGCTTCAACTCCATTCTTATCGTAAATGTTTCCACGACCATCTTTTTTTAAAAATACTAACGACAACATTTTTGGTAGACATACACATATTAATAAGTCTACATTTCCATATACTCACGCTATTCATCGTTAATGATGCTTGATTATTATACAGTAGTTGTTTTTGGAGTGCAGCATAGGCTATAAGAGGTTGAGTCTTTTCAAGTTCTTGAATAAAGTAGGGTTGCATACTTACAGATTGGAACTACCGCATTCAATGAAAATACATCCATTTTCCCATGTTAATCTCTTAACTTCAAAAGAGTTATCTCATCTACCTGATATCACTGTTCGTGCGGTACATCCAAGAATCACAACTGTAATCGAAGGTGAAGAGTAATAGGAGGTAGACTTTATAAAAGATAATCGAAAGAATCACGGTCAGGTACAATATTTGGTAAAATGAAAAGGCTATGAAAACCCAATAGAAGATACTTGGGAGCCGACAGAAAATTTGACAATCTACCTTGATGTCGTACGTGATTTTTATTGTACCTATTCAAGCAAACCATGTGGTCGCCAAAATTGACTTAGTTCCTCTCTTACTTCTCAACATGCTGGAAATGCAACACTATTACCCCGAGCTTGTAGAACGCGATCACAAAGGAGGGGGTAATGTCATAGCATGATTATAATAGTATAAATACTCATAATCTTTAATTTAAGTAAACATTAGTCGCTTATCAAGTATTATTCCCTCTATTAGACTATCCGTTGAACCCCATATTTACTTTATCTCGTTCTTGTTTATCAATTATTGTACGTCCTATTTGCAGCTCAGAACTTCAAGCCTTTACCGCCACCTTCTCTATGAAGGCCCCGCTGAATGATCCACGACAGTCGCGCCTCCATAAGATCGACATTTTTGCTCAAGTTGTTGCGAGTTCAATTTGGAATAGTTCCATACTTTTCATATAAAAAGAAAAGACGTCGAATTTATTTAAACAAACGTAAACCAGAATAAGATGTAAAAAAAAAAGACACATCAAAATAACAAATATCAAAAACTAAGCTATATCGGCATGGTATACTCTCAATTAATAAACTAATAGAAAGATGAATAAAACCGTGAAGATCATTGGGATTGAATATGTTTCAGGCTTCAACCGTGCTTGTCGACAGCATTGATTGATTCATCCACTTGTTCCTCTTGATCGCATGTTTACCCTAGAACCAGAGCTACCCGATAAAATTTATCTCGGAGGGATAAGAAGGAAGATACACGGAGCGGTAATTACGCCGGATGACTGTCCGCTTGAAATCTTTTGTTTAATGAATGGTTGTATTGTCTGTACCCAAGTAATACCTTTTAGGTTCATGATGCTTGGCTCTGGCATTCACCATCTCATTCAGAAAATTTAGGCAAGAGTAGTTGTACCCTTTGTTCTCTCCTTTAATGTCGTCGTATTTTGTCCAATTTCCTGCTTCTTTGATCGTTGCACATTCGATTTCCGTATACAAATGTTGACAATTCCAGCTGCAAAGATGGTGCCAAGCTCGTATGTGATGATACTCTTGTCATTGCAATAATAACTACGAACGTGTTTATTTGTAAGGACTAGCCCATTGAACGTCGCAGCTTAATATTGAAGTCAGCCTCGTCTATAAAAATGCAGTTTTGAATATATTCCATATCGCTGTTCATCAACTGTAATGACCAGTGATGTCACTTCTCCATTGCCTCTTAATTATACCATTTAGCCAACTAAAAATTCATACATTTGAATAACACGTTTCTTTCTGCTATTGAGGAACACATCTGTATTCATCAAAACTTTCAATTGTATACCATTTTTTACGTCTTTTATAATGTCCACAGAATCATCTCCTTCCTTACCAGTAGCATTTTCGAGACTATCTTCAAAAAAGAATGACTTATTCATTGCTCAATTATCTGGAAAACAAAAATAGTGGTATTCATTTTAGAAATTTCCAATATTTCTTATAAGTTAACAGCATCTTTTTCTGGAGCTACGATGTCTAGTTCTGGAAGTACGGTAAAATAAGGGGGGGAAAGAATGTTTCATTTTGTGGGAATAATTTCATTTCGACTTGTGGTAGTTCTTGGACCTCAGGACATGACGTGAGAACTTAAGGTGTTGTAATTTTTACTTTTGGTCACTATTTTGGTTGTATGCATTCTTTATTGCCATCTCATCCGTCTTTGTTCCCTCATCTGGTCTTTAGGCTACACCGAGATATACATAATCGTGTCATCAAACTCCACCAGCCTATCTAGCCTTATCTATTGAATCATAATTGATTCTCAAGCGAAGCAAAAAGTTCAGCAACGATCAATGCATTCTGCTCGCTACTCTAATAGATCCACTGGGTACCTAAGTCATGCCTGTTGTCTCTGATACAACAGATTCTACTCACATCCCAATGATTACTTTTTTTGGAAATTACCTGTTTCGTCTGAAAGCCGGTGTTCATCTTGTTTATTCTACCGTAAACCCCGTCATCCGTCAGTCGTCTCAAGGTCGATAATGACCCAACCTCTTTCCACTGTAAATTTCTGCTCTGTCAACACTGACGATCTACAACATCTCTTTCTGTGCTGACTCAAGTAAGAGAAGGCACAGATAGACTTTTTCATTTTTTTTAAAAACTCCACATCTCACTTCTTAAGACTGTCTGTGTCCATTGGTCCTTTTATCCACTTTTTTTTTGTTGGCAACTCTGATCTCTGGACTCTCGGTTATTTCGTACGTCCAATGGAGATGTACGATTGACGGACTTTTTTTTATCGATAAAAAATGACTTACCGGTGCTATGCCGCAGTTTATCACTCTCAAAAGGATCAGATCCGAATTTCTATAGCAGGTTCAATCCACTAGACTTTTTTTTTTGGCTCATACCGCTCTCAGATGCATGGCTCCTTTTATACTTTATAGATGAACAATAATAATAATAAAAAACTCGTTTGCCATTCAGGTTTTTCTCGCTTCTTTTCATACTCTCGTCACGGGTTCCCTTTTTTATTATTTTCACTATATTTGATTTAATTACAGGTTAATTTGGATTGTGTTACTTGTATTCTTCTGCATCTTTTTTTTTTTTTGCTTTTCATCTTGTTGCTTTTTAAACAATAAGAGCAGTCTGTAGGAGTTGTAAATAATGGCGGTATACATTTAAAGAAGGAGGAGGAGGAGGAGGAGGAAGGAGAGGAGGGGAAAGGGATCATTCCCTCATAAAGTAGTTTCAATTCTAGAAAGCATACCAAGCTATCAAGGTAATTGGTTTGGATTTTATTAGTAACAAGAAAGGAAAAAAAAAGAAAAACTCTACTTTGAGAACATTCAAGCAAAAGGAGAGGAAGCTCAGGTATAAACAAAGCGTGCGCTGCTATAGAGCCAAATGATGTCTATTTGTTTATTCTACTTGTATACAATGATTATCATCCTCTCTTTTTCTTTGGCTTCACAGCATATGACCAACCCTTCTTTATTATTGAGTCTAACCGTATTCACTTTTTTTTTTTTATAAAAAATAATATTTGGATATGAGCAAAAATGAAAGCCATTGACATTGAGGTTTTATTCAATATCTTGGCATATATTCAATTTTAAAAGAAAAAAGATTGCTATAAATACAAACATCAGACTGTACTAATTAGCTGTTTACTTTATTGTTTACAAGTGTAGCCAAGACTTTAATAGAATTGACTTTTTGTCTGTGACATTTACATTTTTAGAACTTTTCTTTTTTTGTATTCTACTAGCACATGAATAACTATTGTTTCAAGTATCGCATGAAAAGGAAATATTAGGAGGTAAGATATATTACAGTCTGCCATGTGAGAAGAAAGGAGAAAGAGAGAAAACTGATGATGGTCATTGTATGTTTCTAGATTAGTTTTATTAAACGTGTTTTAAGGAAAAAGAAAGATTCAAGCTTTTTGTTTATTATATAGAAAAAGAGGATATTATAGATTGGAATACACACAAAAGATACGATATGAATAGAGTGAGAGAGAGCGAGAGAGAGAGAGATGCATGGATGATATAAATACAATCTCAGCGAACTGAAACGTGATGCTGATATTTGGTTTGAAGAACTTGCTTGGTAACAGGGTTTATGATTGGTATTTTACGTGAAGGGACTACGGTAGATGTTGCACAATAATACTTGTTGGGATAATACAGACTAGTTTTATAATCTGATTTTGAATGATGATGAATCGATACAGGAGTCATGTTGTTAGGATCAATAATACGGATTGCTCTTTGATTGTTATTTGCTGGTGATAGATAATAATGAGGTGGGGAATGGTTTGGTGATGAATAGGATGAAGTACGCTTCTGTATCCTTTCTCGATGTTCAGTAGCCTACATAATGAGTATTGCTATTATTACTATTGTCAGCATTAAACTCACTTCTTCAATCTCATAAAGTGGACAAAATTCATGATCATCATAAAAATTCCGTGCGAGTTCATGCTTTGCTCTAAACTGTTCAAGTCTAGTGTCTGAAGAAATGATAAGCATGAGTTAGGTATACAGCAAGACTTACTTGATAAAGCGGATAAGGACATGTAAAATAAAGAAAATGAGTAAAAGGAAAAGAAAGAAAAAGAGAGAGAGAGAGAAAGAGTTTAAATAGAAATGAGGGGATCTCTCTTTCTTTTTTAGTTAAAGTCTACAAGGCGCACAAACAGTAAGGTGTAACATAAACAGGACATTGAACTTAATGTGTAGGTTATATTTTCTTACTCAGATGATTCTCCTTTTATTGTGTAATCATTTTTTAAATGGCTTCTCTAAAAGAAACTAATTTTTCTCCCTTCAATTGGCCTAATAGCAAATGAATTTATAAATAAATGCACACAAATCCAAAAATGAATGTAAACTTACTATCTTTATCTACTGTATATCCACCTGCAACTTCACAATCCTTCATAACAGCTTTATCGAGAATAGTTGCATGATGACAGATAACACATCCATCAATCTTTACACTACACAATACAATTTCATGAGCGACATTCTTTTCTTTTTTTTTTTTTTTTTTTTTTTTTCCCATTCAACTTACTTGTCGCTAATAACCACATGATCCATAATAACGGAGTTTGCAATCTTTACATTTTTGCCAATAATGCAGTGTGCACCAACACAAGATTTCTTGACGGATGATTTTTCATCAATCTTTGTGTATTCACCAATCACAGAGTCATTACCCACTTGTGTTCTAGGCGCAATTTCTGCTGTAGTAGGTTGACGTATGATATTAGCACCTTGCTTTGTAACCTGTGTAATAGAACATCAGCATCTTTGTCTTTTTCATATTCAACTTACATAACGGTTGAGTTCACTATAGCTTGCAATCGTATTACCACGACCACAGAAACCATCACGGTAGACATGAACATAAGATTTAATAGGACTTTTGAAATTTGAATCGGTAGGATTGGTTTTAAAAGATGGATCAATGTCCACAGATTGAGTTGTAGAAAGAGAGAGAGCATTGACAAGGAGATCATGGTAAGTAGAAGAGTCTAAAATCATTAGTCTTTCTTTGTCCTTCTTCCTTCATTTCCTTACATTTCTCAATATTTTCTCTTTCAACTAATTTTCTTTGATATTGACACTTGACTAACAAAGGTATCAAATCTTCAGAGATACTCTCCACATTTTCCTTATCCGCCAAAATGTCTATAACCCATTTCTTAAAGATATACAAGTGTGCATCTTGCAGATCCGTGTGAACTCTGACGCGAGGAAACTTTTTCAACAAGGACATGCGCATAGAGAAATCTTCATCTTCTGATCTGTGCGTCTTGTAAACAAGAGCATTCTGGGTTGGATCAATGCCAACATAAGGCAAGGGTTCTATTGACTGGATAAGTACGTGGTTTTCATACGTCTTTTAGGTTTACCGTCGTCTTTGCTCGATGCTTCAGTCGATCCTGGTTCATAGAATAGTGCTGTAAAAGTCGGATTGTGAACACGGTGTGCATCGAGTAAATCGCGTGGGTTGAGTTCAGTAATAAGATCACAGGGAATCACAATAAAATCTCTCTATAAAACCCATTAACATGTCTCTTTCTTTTCTCTCTAATCCATTCCTACTATCTATATACTTGCATCAATCTTTTCTTTAATCGTTCTAAGTGCTGCTGCTGTGCCAATATCTTCATCGACATTAGCGACCGTACAGTGAACATTGCCTGTATATCCTCGAAGATAAGCTGATAACTTTTGGGCTGCGTTGCCAACAACAATAGCCTCTACATACAAAATCAGTATTTCTCGTTCTTTTTTTTTTAAAAAAAAAAACTTTTTCTTGTTCTTTTTACCATAGATTCCTGCTTTTTCGAGCCAATCTAAAGTGTAAGAAATAACTGGTTTATTTCCAACAGGTAACAACGCCTTTGGTAAATTATCTTCTTCAGAAATAGGGTACAGTCTATCGTTGCTAATGAGACTAAAAAAAAATAACAGTAAGCTTTATATATCTACCTGTTACTACTACCATATCCAGCAAGTATAATAGCTTGAAACTCGCTTACTCTAGGTTGGTGATGTTTAGGCTTTTCGAAAAGCATAATGTATGTTGTAATGAGTGTATCAAAAAGCTTTACGAAAATGAAGTAAAAAAAAATGTTTCTTACACCATAAAACAGTCACATCAAACTTTAGCCAATAAGGCAACCTCATGTTCACAAAAAACTACATGTTGTATGAACGACTTTTGAACCATGGTCACGTTAAAAAAGAGAATGATTGAAATAGTTTCTGAATGAGATACATAAAAGGCTACACTGATTATACTTATTTTTGACTTTGTTACGGCTAATATAATATGCATCTATTGATAACAATGTCCCTTGTCAAACGTTTCCCACTCAACTTGGACCTTTTCTGATAATTCATGAGCCTCTCTTGCTCTTTGCTCATATAAAACCAACTCCAACCTCAATCGTTTCCACATGAACTCATCTGGATTCGGGACAAGCGATTGAGAGAGAAAGAGTCAGGGTAGGATCAGGTCCTTTACTTCCTCTCTTTGTGATAGGCTGTTGCTACCTCAAGTCCTGTTTTTAGGATATAAATAGAATCTGGCACAGTCATTCTACCAGCATGCATTTCGCGGAAGCACTCAACACGATAAGAAGACATACGGGCTCACACCATGCCACTCTCACCGTCGTGCTCTACAGTTGGAATGTACGATGAGGCTGTAGTAAGCTCCCAAGCATTCATACAACTCTATCAGAGTCTCAAATGTTGATTTTCAACTCGCCCAAAAAGTAGGTCTTTCGCCAGTCTTCAAGGACCCCGTCTCTGGGAGCAAGAACCTGATACAAGCGTGTTTTTTCTGTGCTTTGCTAACAAAGATTGTTTTAAGTCAAATTTTGAATTCTATTTTTCAAGCGCTCAGAGCAGAGTTGCAAGTCAAGCACATGAAACAGTCAAAGAACTCAACAGCCGACTTTAACTATCCAATGGTGATCATTCTCTTTAT
Organism: Rhizopus delemar RA 99-880; assembly: GCF_000149305.1. Taxonomy (NCBI): domain Eukaryota; kingdom Fungi; phylum Mucoromycota; class Mucoromycetes; order Mucorales; family Rhizopodaceae; genus Rhizopus; species Rhizopus delemar. The sequence continues at coordinate 2,106,834 of NW_027137834.1, forward strand.
GACTTACTCGCATACTTTAGATAAAACGGGTAGTCGTCTGCTGATAGTATGAGGTCTTTGGATGCTCCATTTCTTGCAGTATCAATCGTCAGTGAGTTTAGATCGGGTTAAACAATCAGAAATCGCCTCATACGACAGATCGGTTCCAAAGAGTACTTTCAAATCACTCTGAGTATCTTTAGTAATAGAATGAGTCATTTTTAATCAAAGTTTGGTTAGATATGTTAAACAAGGGTAAAGCTTGCTTTGCGGTTATGAATAAAACAACAAGTTTATATACTTTTTTATAATATAAACCATGTACCAGTCTCCTAAACATTTGTGTATCGTATATATGAGCCATATAGACTGCATAATTTTACTGATTCTGGATTGAAAAAGCCATTTCTGCAAACTAAGTGTAATCACTTGATGGATTTGAATGAACAAATGCTAGAAAATCAATAGGTTTTCTTACATTTTATGATGCACAGTAGCTAGGGATTTTAACCTAATGTGCGAATTGCTGTGGATCAAGAAAGGAGCTGATACTAAGGATAGAAAAACCTACTTTGGGGGAGAGCATTGAAGCCGGGTCTTTGTCCCACTAGGTTACCATGATAAGATCAACAAAGATCAGCTCTGCTCTAAAAACAACAGTGATACTGAAGAAAAGGATCGGCTTTTGTAAACATAATCATCAAACGACAAGTTCTTTAGCATAACACCTACCAGCAAGGGATCACGTTGATCTACCAGGGACAAAAAAAAGTTCCTGAGGAAAGGGTTTTATTGGCCTAAATGACGATGTACGGTTTTGAAATAATGACAACCCCCTTTTTTTTTTCGACCAAATCCACATGTCTACTGCTTTGATCTGTTGTCAATATCCGATCCAGTTGACGTCTCTAGTATTGGTCAAGTGACTTTATTCACATGGATTGGTTAATACCAAAGCCCTTGGTGATGAAGCAACATGCGTTTACCCCGTATGTATTACCAGCAAAAAAAAGAAACATGGAACACTGTCAAGATCCTGCCCTGAATACGCAACGCATGCTTTATACAACCGTCATCAAACCGACCGAAATCTGCTCGTCACCCTCTCTCAAAACAAGGCCCTTTGTGTGACAAAAGGTCCTGTTGACGGCGCTGTCCATGTTTGCTTCTGTGTTATCTCGTAAGAATAAAAAAGACTATAAAATTCAACGAGACTGAAAAAAGTTATATCTTTATTTAATATTATAATGTCTGGTATTTATACTATTTTCATGGAGGTTTAATTAAATCCTTTTCAAGATACTTTAATTAATTATAACTGTAGATCTAGTGTCAATAAGTTTTAATGTGAGGATCTGTTCCTGGTTATGCAAGTGGACTGTTTTATAATTATTTCTTAAGTAGATCTGATCTTTCATTTATGTTGCATTGCATCAGGAGTTATATTAAAAGCTTGCATTGAGTTAAAGGAGTGGAATTAGTTATGACCGAACAATAGAGAAAAGACTGTAATAAATCTTTGTAAAGCATTCATTACTCTGATTTCTTATAAATTGAATATGAATCATGTTTAAAGTATGTTGGGATACGACATTGCCCCCTTCCAGGTCATAACTACTTCTGGATTTAGATTCATGAGTGTTCAATTGTGAAGACGAGTGTAAGTGAAGTTCTCTGTTTTGTAATATTGAGCAAAGCAATATGTTATGGCAATAATGTAATTCGTAAGTGCATGTTATAAGAATGTATAGGTAGCAACATGTGAAAGGTTTTTTATGTTGACGATTCTACTTGTGAATGAACTGTGGATTGAATGTAAATTGACATTGTAGATTGGATTATTGGAAGTTTTTGAATTATTGAAAGGTAGCGTAAGGCGTTGAGATAATACGTAATAAGATGAATTGCAGTCACGGTTAATTTCTTGCTCTTTTACGGCTTGAATTGTCGTGAGTTTTTCTTGGTCTTTTTTCACTTGAATTAGGTTCAACATTATGTTGTCCATTTCGACGATTCCAGTATTTTAGTATCGGTCTGTTGTCGTGAAAGTGTTTTTCAGGTTCCCAAGTATCATCTTTCGCATCATAGCCTTTCCAACGTACCAAGTATAACCAGTTACCAGGAGTGCCTTTGTGGTCAATTACGGCTTCGACATCATATACCTCAGATTGTTCTTCTGATATTACTTTGATATGCGAAGGTGGAATATTTCGAGGTAAAAGTGCGCCAGTACCATCAACTAGGATATAGCTTCCTCCTTGGTTCTTTCTGACAATTGTATAATTTCCAATGTAGAGTGGATCTGTTTTTGCAGTTCGGTTTATATTCTTGATCATGACTTGACTACCAGATGGTATTTCCTTGATAATTCGATGAGATTTGTTAAACTTGTTTTCGGCAGCAGTTTGAGAAGTTTTGATTTTCTCGCGAATAGCTGGTAAAACAGTGTTATTAAATTTCGTAATGTGTCCATTAAACTGTTTTCTTGTTTCATTATAGTTTGTAGGAATTGACACGTCACTATAGTCCTTGAATTGATTTGGACGTCTAGCAAACATCAGTGAAAATGGTCTTGTGTCGTGTAAGGCAGTTGGCGTGTTATTTAGAGCTTCTTGGGTACTGTCAAGGTATAAGTCCCAGTCATCGTTCTTGCCTTGAAGTCTTTTATATATTATATTCTTTGTCTTTCCAACCCAACGTTCTGCAATACCATTGCTTCGAGGGTGATATGCTGTTATAAGACGATGATCGATACCAGAAACTTCAGTGTATTTACGGATGATATCATTGACATATTCAGTTCCATTGTCGCTTTGGATAATTTTTGGACGACCGAAAAGTGATAGTATGTTTCTTAATGCGAGTGCGATAGTATGTGAAGATTTATCAGGCATTGCTTTGAGTACGCAAAATCTTGTGAATACGTCTACTACAACTAGAATGTAATTGTTTCCTTGAATTGATGTAGTCATAGGTCCGGCAGTATCGATACAGATATGATCCCAGGGTGCATCAGCATAGATTGACGATAATGGATGATATCCATGTTTGGCAACATTAAACTTTTGACAATCAGGGCAGCTGTTGATACAATCTAATGCATCTTGCTTTAAGTTTGTCCAATGGATTCCCTCACTGTGTAGAGTGGTAACCATTGCTTGTGAGCCTCTGTGTCCTTCAAGATGGGTTTTGAGTAATAATTCTTGCCGTTCTTCTGGTGCTGGGGTTACAAGATCATCAGACATCATCATGCGAGTAGTCATATTTGTGTTTTTGGAATTAGCTATGTGAGGTGTGATCCAGGTTTTATGTTGGTTTTTATCCCCTACCAGCGTTCTTTCGGATTCGAAAAGACGCGATAACATATCTGGTAGTACGTTTTGAATGCCAGGTCTGTGTATGATTTTGAAGTCATAATCCAATATTGTGTCTAACCATTGTATCATCATAGAATTGGCGACAGGTTGAGTGTGGATGTAAGTAAGGGCTTTGTGATCCGTGTAAAGAGTGAAAGGATTACCCCATAAAAATGGATGAAACTTCTTGAGAGCAAAAACAATGGCAAGTAGTTCTCGTTTAGTAGTTGAGTAATTTTTTTCAGATGTAGACAAAGCACGAGCCATGAAACCAAGATGACGGATTTGCTTATCAATGATCTGGTAGAGAACAGCACCAATGGAATAATTACTGGCATCTGTTGCAACATAGAATGGCTCATTGAGATCAGGATGATATAAGACTGGGGCAGAAGCAAGTAGCTGTTTAATTTTTGTGAATGCGTCGTCTTGTTCTTGATCCCAAATTTTGCTGGTGAGCTTGCCTTCAAAACGCAATTTATCCAATGGAGCTGTAACTTCGGATAGATTGGGCAAGTATTTCCTAAAGTAGTTTACCAACCCTAAGAAGCGTTGAATGTCTTTCCCTGTGGATGGCTTTTCCCAAGAAAGTGCGTTTGTAACCTTGCGTGGATCGAGTTGAGATCCTTTGGCATCAACACAAAAACCAAGTAGGTAAACAGATGTTTGAGCAAAGTGACATTTGTCAACATTCAGGATTAAGTTAACATTGGTGAGCTTCTTGATGACATTTTGTACATGAGTAATATGTTCTTCATAAGATTTAGAAAAAATGATAATATCATCCACAAATGCAAGAGCATAAGGAACATCAGCTAGGATAGAATTGATAACTCTTTGATAACGTGAAGCAATATGCTTGAGACCAAATGGGCAACCTTTGAACATGTATTGTTGACCTTGAAAGGTGAAGGTTGTTTTGACACGATCAGGTTTGTATATTTGGAAACGATGAAAAGCTTGTCGTAAGTCTAAAGTAGTGAAAATAGTTGAACCTTGAAGTTGATCAAAAATTTCATCAATTTTAGGTATAGGTTGTTTATCATTAGATATCAAAATAGAATTCAGCAGACGAGGATCTAGACATGGTCTATAACCTGTGAGATTTCCATGTAAATCCTTTTTGGGTGCCAAAGTGAGAGGAGAATTCCATTCTGAACTTGGTGGAGCATATTCAATTACTTCATCTTTTAACCATGTATCGACACATTCTCGCATTACTGGCATCAGTTTGAGTGGAATACGGTAAGGTGATCGATAGGCTGTTTTGTTCTTTTCTGTATCAAGATGAATAATTGATTCAGGTACTGTGCAAAAACTATTCTTTGGTATCTGTGCATTTTGATCAAGATCAGGTTTGACTGCAGCCATAAAATTAATTTGTTGATCAGTGGTACCATAAGGGGCATTGTTTGGTTCAGGAGTATCATCGATTTCTTCTTTTGCAGCAGGTTTTTTGTTTGGATGTTTTACAGCTAAATTTGTTATTAAAATATTTAATTTAGGCATCAAATCTAAACCAATGACAGCATCTGTATCAAAGGAAAGTGGAAGAACTTCGAAAATATGTGATGTGTGAATGAGAGTATCATCGTTATCACCATAAATTAAGCTTAAAGCTTTAGAAGTTGTACCAAAACGTTTACTCTTATTATCGTTTGTAGCAAAAATAATAGAACCAGAAACGTTATTATTTATATTAATGTTATTTTTATTAGCGAATGCAATATCTATCGAGCTAAAAGAAGCACCAGAGTCCACAAGGGCAAAGGTGTCGATGTTTTCTATGGTGATAGGTACATACAAAGAATGGTTAGTTTTCACTTCATTCTGTTTGCTAGTTTTTTTCTTACAGTCATAGTTTGTAGGCAAGCTACTAAGATCTATGTCCATACTGCCGTGGCTGTGCTCTTGATCATTCAAGTTGACAGCGGCAGGTAAATGTTTACTTCGATTGTGAGAACCAGAGAAACGAGCAGAACGGAAAGCTTTAGTTGGTCCATTGAACCTCTTGACTTTATCTCTGCTGCATGTAGCTGCATGGTCAGGACTCCATGGTACGTTGGCCGAACATTTGTAACAATTTTTCTTTGTATTTGATGCTTGTGGAGTGACGTTGGTGGCAGTAGTGGCAGTAGTGGCGGTATTGGCAGTGGCAATCCTTTTGAGGACTTTACACTGTTCAGTGGTATGATTACCATTACCATGAACAAGACATTTTGATTTGGGCTTGAATTGAGGTTGGCCTTGCTTGCTTGGACCACTAGCATTTTTGGGATTGTGCATCGACTTGTCAGCACCACTCACAAACGAAATTGGGTTCGCAGGCGATTGAGTTGTGATGTTACGTTTTGTAACACCAGCAGCCATGGCTTCATCATTGCAAATATTTGAGGAGATCACAGTACGAGCCTTGGCAGACACCTTACAAACAGAGTCTTGCTGATTCAAAGGTAAGTTTAGCAAGGAGCGGGACACTTCCTTATATAAGGCGAGAGGCAAAGCACGTTTGAACAAGGCAGCAGTTCTAATATCATCTTGCCATTTTGCTGCGCGTCTGATTCTTTGGAATCGGTCAGTAAAAGCCTCGATCGACTCGTTTTGCTGCATTTTGATGGTCAAGAGTTGATCAATACTGCTTAGCGTCTGAGCGACATCTTGGGTGGCGTACGTATTGATGATGATAGACCTAGCCTCATCCCAGTTCAAGCTTCGACCTTTTAGTACCTCATTAAACCAGGATCTTTGGTCTCTATTCATTTTGATTGGAACCAAGCGCATCCAGTGTTGATCGATTGCAAGTCCGTTGGAACTTACAATTAATGTAAATGTGTCCAGGAGATCTTCTACTGAATCATGAACCTCTACGTCCGTTCTCCACACATTACCAACCCATTGCCATGTAGGAAGATCATTGGGAATGAAATGATCAAAGCGGTTTGACGACTGGTTAATGGATTGTTGAGTTGTTTCAATCTTGGGAGGGTCGCAATAGGTTTGAACTTCCAAAAGGTACTTGATACAGTTTGCAATGTGTGATGCTTCATTGCGAAGGCTTTCCAGTTGATCCATAGGTAAATGGTTTGATACGCCTCTAGCAAACCTTTGTGATACTTCTTGAAGTTGCTGGCGAAGTATAGTCAAGGAATCAGTGTTACCAATACCCAGGAGACTATCATCAGCTGTCTCCATCATGTCAGCATCGTTTTGGTAAGGTAAAACCGGTTCAGTTGCTTCTTGACTTGATGAAGAACGGATATCAGCAGGAACCATAGGGCTAACATCTTGAGCGTTGTTGATGGTGTTGATTTCCATAGGTAAGTTATTTTGAGCGGCCATTTTAGAAAATTGATAGAGCAATAAAATTTAGAATTCGTTGAAAAAAATGTGTTATCTCGTAAGAATAAAAAAGACTATAAAATTCAACGAGACTGAAAAAAGTTATATCTTTATTTAATATTATAATGTCTGGTATTTATACTATTTTCATGGAGGTTTAATTAAATCCTTTTCAAGATACTTTAATTAATTATAACTGTAGATCTAGTGTCAATAAGTTTTAATGTGAGGATCTGTTCCTGGTTATGCAAGTGGACTGTTTTATAATTATTTCTTAAGTAGATCTGATCTTTCATTTATGTTGCATTGCATCAGGAGTTATATTAAAAGCTTGCATTGAGTTAAAGGAGTGGAATTAGTTATGACCGAACAATAGAGAAAAGACTGTAATAAATCTTTGTAAAGCATTCATTACTCTGATTTCTTATAAATTGAATATGAATCATGTTTAAAGTATGTTGGGATACGACAGCTTCCACGCGGCCCTTTTTCTTTGTTGACGTCTAGCTTGTCCATTGGGAAAAGCAACCTGTGTTGATAAAGAATTCATTCTTCCGTCATGGACTGAATAGGGTTCCCTTTTAAAAAAAAATCTGGATCCCACTTTTCGATTTGCGGATCGCTTGATTGACCTGAAAGACAAGGAGTTAAGGTTTATCATCCCATCCTATACTAACCAGCCTCGATTTTGCTGCAGTAGAGAAGGCATGATTCTGTCATCTTACTAGCCAAGTGAGAAATGCATGGTAGTTGCAGTGGACTAGGATTCAAATCAGATGTACAATGGGTAGTTGATGAGGGCTCCAAGGTAGATACACGATCGTCTGATCTAGGCAAGGGGGGGGGCCAGGAAAACGAAAGATGTCCTTGAAAACAACTTTGGATGATGACACGGCCAAAGTAGGAAGTGCTTCAGTGATTCAATAGATGATTTGCAAAATCAAACATCTTTTTATCTTAACCTTGACGATCTCTATGGTGCCATCCCCACAAGTGCCAAGCATGTGAGCACTTTCAACTCAGCATGGACACTTTTGATGCTGTTTGTGCCAAGTTCATGCAAGCAAGGCTTTCAAGGTGAATGAAGATCACTGCTGTAAATGGGTAAAGCTAAAATTGAAAGCTTGCTCTGAATTGATCTTTGCCCCTTCTTTGTATAAAATCTTTATTCTTTACCAACTCTATGCCTTTTTTTTGTTTCTATCTTTTCGACTTTCATCCTTCAAAACGTGTTAGGCGAATGCAAAAGACAAGTTTGATAGAATAGGCTTGGCATTTTCGAGACATCAGATCGCTGCAGTGCAGTTCTCTTGATTTTAGAAAACCAGTTCGGTTTTTGTAAATCAGCGGCATCTCTTTAGGATTTAATATGGATTTGTACAAGATACATCAGTAGCAGTACGTACACTCAGAAAATCAGAATGACCTCAAAGTAACAAAAACCCATGTACTACTGGGCTCTGGTTTTTTTTTTCTGCCTTCTTTTGAGTTATCCCTCGAGCAAGATATCTTTGGTTTGTTTGGTATTCACTGACTGTTTATCATCAGTTGCCAAAAATAATGATCTCTCAGTGAATGTGTCTTGTTCTAAAGCGTACTTTATGGGCTTTTAAATCTGTTCGTAGTCGTTGTATTCATAAAATGTTAACTCAGATTTTAAAACCAATCAGTGAGTGAATAAGCCAAGACAAGTGAAAATCAATCTGTTCATGACAGTGAAACGTTTGATGAATGTGACCAACTTTTTTTATTGAAAAAAGTGTTTAAAGTGTACATTGAATGAAAGAAGAAAGAGAAAGGGGGGGGATGCTGTTATAATAAATAAAATATTTTTTTTTACATATTATCTCCTACACATAATATTACTTTACAAAAAAAGAGATAAAATGCTATATAAACAAAAAGTGAGGGAGGAGGGGGGAAAAAGAAAGGGGGATGTGGATTAAATTAACCATGGACGAAAAAAGGATTTACAAAGAGAGTCTTCTTGTTGGGTGGGAATAGGTTGTTCGAGATCAAATAAGAGTTGATGAGGTAATAAACTTTCAGCGTTGGTTGGAAGTAAAGAATCTTCGAGATCAAAAGGAGAACCAAGAGGATTACGTCTGGTATAATGTTCACCCATCAATAATCCTTGAGACCACTGATTTTGACCAAAAAAGAGTTTGGGTTGCATGGTATTTTCAGCTACGGTAGGAAACATCACTGGTTCCTCTTTATGATCATCATCACCAGGCAGACTGAAATGTCTAAAGGTACAGCGGGCACCATAAGGACAAGAACCGGTCTTGTGAAAAGTACGGCATTTCTGTGTCTTGTATTTCGGGTGTCGTTCAATCTCTCTTAAATCTTGTGCACCGTGAGCATATTGACATTTGGTTCCGTATCGACACTGACCAGTCTCTTCCCAGTTACGACAAAGTTCAGTTTTATAAAGATTCTTTTGTTTCTTTTCATTTTCAATCGTCTTTTTGTTCTTTTTCGTATTCTTTGTATATTCAATCAGTGAATCATTATCAGAATCCATTTCTTCTTTTTTCATGGCTAATAAAAAAAAATAAATGTCAATTTCTTATTGGTTTACACGGAAAGAAAATTTTTCTATTTTTTTTTTTTTTGCCCCAAAATGAATTGAACTTACCTTTTTTTATGACATATTTATTATTCGATTGAAATGATTTGGCTGAATTACTTGAATCACTTTCTTCTTCAGAAAAACAAGTATTTTCAGAAGGAAATAATGGTTTGATTGATTTGGTGTTATTCAAATAATTATCAAATAGATTATAACTAGTACGGTTATCAATAGAAAAAGTAGACATGAGACAGTAAGAAGAAGAAGAAGAAGAAGGAAATATGTCAAAAGGAAAAAAAAAAAGTAGACTTTTTATATTCAATTTCCCTCTCCCCCCCCCTTCTTCCCACCCCAGCCCAAAAATATATATTTTGATCTAGAAGTCAGTCCACTTTTCGCAGTGTCCGATCTTTCGTTCGGGGCAAGAAAAAGGGGGAGAGGGAAGGGGAGTGAGGGAGAAGGATTTGTTCTTGATTGGGGGATGGGTAAGATGCTTTTTTTAATTTCAAATTCCGGTATTTCATCCAGATGCCATTGGATAAAATAATAAGCAGATTGATAGAATTGATAGCTACTGGTTTCATATCTCCTGTTTATGCAATAAAACCAGGACATAATTTATTCTATTTTCTAAAAATCAGTGCGTACATCAAACTCAGCCACTGCAACTCTATCTTTCGGGATAAAGGCCTACTGTCTCTCTTTCTCTTTGTCTGTCAATGACTCCTTTTTTTGAAACGTGAGATCCACTGCCTCCCTTCCCCTTCCCCCTCCCTTTTTTTTATTTATAATAAAATGGATGATCAATAAAACAAGTGTTTGGATTAAAAATCAACCTTATTTATAATAATCAAGTACGGATTGTAACCCGATTTATCTTTATTGTTTTGTATATCAAATCATATCGTATGATTTCATCCTTTTTTTATTTTCAAAAAGAGTGAAAGAGTGTGACGAACGTTATTTCTAAATCATGAAGACAGCATGCTGGTTGTTCCCGAGGATGAGGTGACACCCCCAAGGAATGGGTCCTAGTGAATGAATACAATAACAAACCAAGTGAGTTTGACACTGCTTTATATAGAAATTACACACTGTCATTATCAACCGTTAATTAGGTTCATTAATACTTTGTTATCCTTGGGAACACAAATAGATGTTTATGGTTAAACAACGACTGTAGACTGGACTCTTGCTTTTATTGGGATTGAATGACATCATCATTACAATTTTTGCATAATATGTTTATATTTGACTTCAATGTCCTCTTTTGTAGTCTCCATTGCCCTCCAACGAATACCTAAGCCAGTTTCTTGATTTGGTTTAGGAATAACGTGAAAGTGAACATGAGGAACAGCTTGATTAGCCAGTTTACCATTATTCTATTGGGTTCATTAAATATAAAAGAAATAGATTGAAATGTAAAACCCTTTACTTGTAATACATTGTATTGACTGAATTCACCTGCACTGGCGATCCTTTTTGCAATTGGCAATACATCAATCAAGTATTCATCAGGTAATTGATGCATAAACTCAGCATGATCTATCATATTTCCTATTAGGATGTCTATCCTGCTTATTATTTATTTACATTTAGGAATAATCAACTATTTGAAAGGAATAAGTACTCATTCATTGTATCATTCAATTCTTTACCGAATGCCCTTCACTTAGAGGTTCAATATCCATAAAAGCAAAACTATCTCATTCTTTAATCGATGAACCACCCAATTCAACCTTTACCTTTTCTCTGTTTCAATCAATTTAAAACAAGGAATTTCATTTCTAACATAAACTATCAATCCTACTTTAACCTATTCAATTCATTCTTACCTTATAATCTTACAAAACACACAATCTTTTAAAAGATGATTCATTGTACTTTAATAAAGAAGAAAAAAAAAGTTGCATAAAAAGGAAAAAAAAATACGGTTTATTTCTACAAAAAACAAAACAAATCAGACTCAGATGGCCAGCCATTATATGGTTATCAAGTAGGGATGCTATATGCAAATGAATTAAGAATGACCCAAGATTTGTTTTGCTATTGAGCCCAATATTTGTTGTTGATTTGCTGACTATAGAACAGTGAGATGAATATTGAGGCTTGATATCACTCTTTATTACTTACACTCATCGGACAATCAAAGTTAACTGAACTAGAGAATGGCACCTGAATTGAGATACCAACCACCTTGACTGTAGCTTGTAATTTATAATCCAAATTAATCTTTTCTTGATTTCCTCCAATACCACAGTCTGATAATAATTTAGTTGCTATGGCCGTATCATCTTTATTACTAGGGTCAATCGAAAGTGTAAAAGGAAATTGAATGTTTGTGATCGCATTGGATGAGATGTGTAAATCATTCAAACTGCCTTGTCCAATCGTAACATTATTAAATCCATGGTAATAAACCTAAAATCAACATCAGCCTTTCTTTTCAGCAGCCAATCCATCCTCTTTATACCTGGGCTTCCAAGGATGTGAAAGTGACACTTTCAATATTTGGGTTATTTACAGAAAATCCCAGATCGAGACCCAGATTTAAAACTGTGCCATTGTTTGTGAGTGATGGTGTACCTTGAATACCCGTGAATTCCACAGAGGGCTTTTTAAACATGGCTCCCAACACAACAATCACAATCACAATCGCAATCACAAGCAAAAACAGAATACAACTTATCCAACGACACCATCTTGGACAGCATGTGCAGCATCCACAACATGCTCTATCACAGCAGGATCTTTGTGGTGTCGTATTATATCTCGCATATTTTTCAGTATTCACTGGATAACTATTGATATTGTTGTTGTTCATATCATACATTGGATATGCGTCATAGCTAGGATACGGTTGCTGTTGTTGTTGGTATGGAGCATAACCATGCGACATTGAAATAGATAAAAAAGAAGAGAAAGAGAGAGAGAGAGAAAGAAAAGAGAAAGATAATTATGCCTTATTTAAACTCTTTTCAACTAAATATCGTGTTACTCGCTGAAGCCAATCATCTCTATGCGGTACCTGATTCTTTTAATGTCTGTGCTACACTTGTTTCACGTAGATCTTTCACTTTGAAATCATACTTGCTTTTATATCGCTTCAACCCTCTTTCATACCATTCACTGTCTTCTTTTCTATGCTAAGGTTATAATGACCAAAAGAAAATAAGGTATGTGATTCTGTATGCATTGTATGGTTGCTTTTGGTTAAAATTAGCATGGTTTTGAGAAACACCATCCAAGGGACAAGGTACTTTAAGGAATAATAAAATACAAAGCTAGCTATTTTTAAACACAATCCGTTTCTAAAGCGCTCATCAAAAAAGTACACAAGGCTCATCCTAAAAGAGTACACTATGAAAAGAGCTCAAAAGGAAAAAAGGATGAGAATTACGTCTGTTGAGATGAGTACTACATGGTCCATTGGCCAGTAGCGGTTATCCAAAATAAGCTAGCAGGAGCCCAACTCGTGCTTGTACATTGTTCCCTCGTTCTGATAACTGCAGCGAACGATACTGTTCGACAACAACACATCGACTTCTTGTTCACTTTTATTTCACTTCCCTTGTATTATTGACTATCAGCTTTATTTTTATAAAGCTCAATACATCTACTTTGTTTTTCTCGACTCGAGCCATTCGTACTTTATAAAGTAACTTCTGCAACCTTGCCTTTTTTGTAGCTTTGAAGGCAATGTATTCAACTTTTCACCACGCTTGTTATCATCACCTTCTTCTTGGGATAATTCACTTCAATCGATAAAAACCAACGAATAATCTCATATACATCTTTTCTTTTTGGTACACAAAATGAATAAAAAATCCAAATTCGTTTCAAAGTTTACTCATACACTTTGTTGATTCACTTCTACTTTTAAAACATGACATGTACTACTCATCCATAGCACATTCAACTATGTATATTTTAACGCAAAAAAGACCTTGACACATACTGTTTTTACTAAAAAACAGTACGTATCTCATAAAATAACAATCACTTGATGCAAATTAACAATAAAGGAGAGCAACAAACAAAAGTAGCTTTTTTTTTATTTTGTATTAAGCATTCAGGATACCGTTTGACTGTTGCTGCTGCTGCTGTTGTTGTTGTTGTTGTTGTTGTTGTTGTTGCTGTTGTTGTTGCTGCTGCTGCAGTAGTAATTGTTTTGATTTGTATTGTCTTGGGTATCTTTCTTTTAGTTCATATTGTATCCTTCTTTCTTCCTCTGTTAATAATGGATCTTCCAATGAACGGATAACAACATCTTCCGGCATTGTTTCTTCCATCACTTCTTCTCGTTCTTGTTGTTCTTGCTCTTGTTGTTCTTGCTCTTGTTGTTCTTGCTCTCGTTGTTGTTGTTGTTGTTGTTGTTGTTGTTCGGCCAGCTTCATTTGACTAGCACGAAACATGCGTGCATATATTGAATCTATTTTATTACGCAACTGAGACACATCCTCTTGAACCTTCCATTTTTCACTTTCAATTTCTCGACGCTTTGAATCTATCAGATCTTCCTTTTCTTTAAATTGATGCAATCGTGCTGTAAAAAGAGAAATCTTTGTGTGAATCAGATGGGTCATCAATTGTCGCGTATCGATCTCTGTTCTGTCTTCCATGTCCGCATCTTCCTCTTTTTCTTTTTGTTCATGAATGGTTGAGAACGCTACCTCTGGCTTTACGTTAGAAGCAAGAAAAGCGACCACTGACATAATGGGATTATCTACTTTATCTGTCGTGTTCACATCAAGTAATCCGCGTTTTCTGATGTCAGGATCAATACGAGGATCTGCAGTAGGTAATTTCAAGTAACGAAGTATACACGCCTCCCGACTTTTACTGGACACATGCTGTACAATCTTTTCCCAATCTGTTGGAAACATCTCCAATCCTTCAAGTAACAAAAGGTCTTCCTGCTCTGACCAAACATCCTCATCTTTCACTGCCTTCCTGTAATCCTCCTTCTTTGTGCCCTCAGGTAAACTGCCTGCTTCATAGCATTTGGTACATAGAAAGATGGATTTGTTTTGATATCCTTCAATCACTTTATGTGTTGTGTTACAAAAGGCGCAAGGCTTTGTCTGTTCGTTTGTCGAATCAAAAATATTGTCACGTAAATCCAGGTTGGTACAAAGCGAAACAGCAGTACCATTCTGATTGTCGAGTGTAGTGGGTGCATCACGATTTGTTTCTGCATGTTCAAGTCCTCTAGCGAATTCACAGCGACTTGGTTCTGTAGTTTGGGGTTTTTCTAGTTTTATATCTGATATATCGTCTGTAGTAGTAGTAGTAGTAGTTTCTATGTTGCTAGTGTTATCGGGTGAAGAGATAACCAATGGAGACGGCATGTCTTTGGCCAAATGTAAGCCTTTTGGTAATTGCGCTACAATTTTAATTTGACCAGCAAATGGAGGCCCAATAGCAGTAGGCTTAGCACTTGGGTCCATCTTGACAAATAGGGTATAAGTACTCTTTTATTCTCGTCGGTATTTTGTGCATTTACCTGATAATTAATGAGGCCCCACTGTTCAAGAAATCCGTGTATACGAATGATGGCACACACATCACCTGTCATGTTTCTTCTGCAGGCGGTTACTGTTAAATACTCTAGAGGGTTGAGGCGATACGTGTTGACCATGAAATCACGGTATTCTTTGTAAATGGATGGTGTTTTGGATTTATTTTTATTGTTAAAGAATTCAGGCAATCCACGCATTTCGTTTACATGAATAGTAGATAAATCAAACCAAGCAGCATAAGAAGGAATAATAACTTCATGCTGTTGAACTGGCATAAATGGACGCGCAACTTGTTCTAATCTAGGTTTCTTTGCTACAGACATGTTGTATGGAAAAAAATGTATACAAATAACGGAGATTGAAATAGGTTCATTCATAAGCTGAATGAACAACAAGCCACAATCCCCCTGCTTGGTTAGAAAAAGAGGGGTGGGGGGGACTCTCGAAAAAAAAAAGTTGGAAACAATTCTTTCTTTTTCTTCACCCTGGAAAATGTTGCAAAATATTCGCATAATGACAGGTAAAAAAAAAAAGTAATCCTAATACTTTAAGCATAAGCTAATGAAATATAAAAAGCACAATGCTGCAGTCGTCGTTCACTTTACACCAGCCGTTCATTATTCATTGAAAAGACATCTAATATTCAATCAGTCGCAGAGCAATTTCAATTATCACCCAACACTTTATCCCAAGCATTGACACATAAATCATTCAAACACGGAAAAGTGTCCAACAATGAGCGTCTTCAATATTTAGGTCGTCGTTCTATCGAATATTTTGCTGTCGACTTGAATAAGGCTAAAAGTGCAGAAGAATTAAAGACGATCATCAAGCAAACACTTGAACCTCAACACTTGGGGGCTAGATTTGATGCTTTAGGTCTGGAATCAAACGTGCAGTGCACTTTGCCAGGAGGTCAAATTTCTCCTTCTGTCAAGAGTCAAGCCGTACAAGCCTTGGTGGGTGCAGTATATCACGAACGAGGATTAAATGCAGCAAAAGAATTTGTAAAGAAAAACATTTTTGTTTAATAAAATCCACACACAAACTTTTTTTTATTATTTAAATAATTTAACGATAAGGATGTTCGGCTTGCAAGTTTCTGCAGAAAAAAAAAGATCAGTGTTTGTTTATTTTATCCTCTTTGTCCTACCTGGCAAGTTCAACTTCCCATTTGTCACCGTTGGCTAAAAGCTTTTCTTTGTTGTAAAGGAGCTCTTCGTGGGTTTCGGTAATGTATTCGTAATTGGGTGTTTCAACAATAGCATCAACTATGTGTATATCCTTTTAGTCAATTATCTCTTACCAAGCAATTCCTATCCACTTACCAGGACAAGCTTCTTGACAGAAACCACAGTAGCTGAGAGTAAAGATTGAGTATACATTTTATAGAGATCGTAACTGTAAACCTACATGCACTTGGTCATATCGATATCATAACGTGTGGTACGACGAGAACCATCTTCTCTAGGTTCAGCTTCAATAGTGATAGCTTGAGCAGGACAAATAGCCTCACACAATTTGCAAGCAATACAACGTTCTTCACCTAAATACATTTTTGTCAGTTTTGCTCATTTTCCCTTTTCTTCCAACGAACCTGATTGATAACGACGAAGAGCATGTTCTCCACGGAAACGAGAAGAAAGAGGACCCTTTTCGAATGGATAGAAAATGGTGTAAGGAGGACGGAAGAAGTTCTCGAGAACGACCCACATACCACGCATCAATTCTGTCAACAACAAATGTTGAGCGGCCACATCGAGAACACCTGGAGGCTTTCCAGAAATTTGGTGGTTGTTGTCTTTGACAGGAGAGGCATGTTGAGCAATGCGAGAAGAGCTGAATTGTGCCAATTGACTTGCAACAGGTGCTGCGATGAAACGAGAGGCTATAATATAAGGTGTTATAGATCAGGTAAAGAATCAAAAAAAGGATTACCTGTGAGACTAGGTCGAGCAGTAGTCAAAGATCTATTGAGTAATCTAAGGTGATTCATTATAAGAGTGGGGAGGGATTTTATATTAAAGATACTCAAGAAAAAGAAGGTCCAAACATCAAACCTTTCAACACCGTTGTCTCCCCCATTCAGGTGAATTAATTGCTGACGTCTCAATCGGAGATTGGTATTCCTTTTTTGGGAATTCGGTGACTTTTTGCACTTGCTTTTTTCCTTGTCAAATTTTTCTGCCCTTGTGCTTACAATCAACCATGCTGGCACTCAGTCGTTCTTTTGCAACACTATCTGTCATTCCAGCTACAAGACTAGCAGCAGGTACTTTTTATATAAAGTGAATTGAACTATGAATAACCGATTTTTTTATTGTTCTTAGCTCGTGCTTATGCTACCGTTGGAGATAAACAATCTCGACATCCAGCACTTCACAAAGATAATGCTCCAGATCTCAACAAATTAGACACTATTCTCGACTATTCCTCCGAGAAACCTGATACATTGGATCAAAAGAAGACCTTTACACCTCACCGTCCTACCGATGTTGTACTCAACACAGTCACCGATATCATTGATACACCTCTTAGCTCCATTGAGCAACGGGATTTGATGAAGAAAGCGCTTGTTGTAAAGCGAGTGGTTAACATGAATGGTAAAGGTAAACAGCCTTCCATGTATGCCCTTGTTGTTGTCGGCAATGGCAATGGTCTCGCTGGTTACGGTGAAGGTAAAGACGAAGAAGCCACTCGGGCTATCCGTAAGGCTACTAACCGTGCCATCAAGAACTTGAGATACTTTGAACGCTATGATAATCGTACATTGTCCATGGACCTCACTCATAAATTTCATGCCACCACATTAGAACTTCGTGCTAGACCTCCAGGATTTGGTATTCGTACAAACCATTATGTGCACGAGATTTGTAAATGTATTGGTATTCAAGACATCAGTGCCAAAGTGAGAGGATCAACTACACCTATGAATGTCATCAAAGCTGCATTCGAAGCATTATCAAACACAAAGCAACCTGAAGATATTGCAAAAATGAGAGGAAAGAAGTTGGCAGATGTTCAGCATGTGTATTTTGGAGGCAATTAAAGGAAACAAAACTTGTATAATAGTATTCATAATAAAGGTCAAAAAGGAAAAAAGAGTAAAGGCAAAAGTGGGTGCTTTTTATTATTGTTTTACATTTCCATTGACAAGTTTTGAATTTCATCTTTATCTATCAAGAAGAGATCATTCATGTCTGGAATTGGATCATATTGTTCATAACACGGTGATTCATTCAGCCCATTTAACGTTAATTCTTGCTTCTGCAGATCTGTCAAATCTGAGAAAATCATTGATTGTGGCTGTTGCTGTGAATAGGATGTCTGCTGTTGTGCTGGATAAACCGGGCTGGAAGCTGCTGACCATCCCATTTGATTTTCCAAAAATGCCATCGAAAGTGGCCGAGGCTTTTCACTGTTTATTGGCACGTTGGCTGTGCCATGAAAATAGGCAGACGACGGGCGCTTTCTATGTTGCTCGTTAAAGTATTTTACAGTTTCGATCGATGGAGATTGCATCGATAGTGACTGCACCATCTTTACTGTAGACAAGTACCATCTACTGGCCATCTTTTTTGCCATTGCATCTTCAGTATGCAACATTTCGTGCTGGTGTATAGTTGCAGCAGCAGCCAAGCAGTGTATTGTATGCTGAACACCTCGAATAGGTAAAGCAAAAACATGTACGGGAAACCTTTTTTGTAATGACTCTGCAATGCTAGTGATATTTGAGGCAGCATTGACACACAGTCTTCGGTGAGGGTAAGGTGCAAAATTGTATTCTGTTTCGTCAAGCGGGTTTTCAATGTAACTTCGATGTAATAAGATGATGCAAAAGTAATAAGTCATGTAGATAAGTCCAATGTAAGGATCTTGTGTTGTTTGTGATTCTGCAAAGGAATCTTGCGATATTTCATAAAAAAAATTTTCGAGGTGTGTATGAATTGAAAACAACCAAGATTGTTCTTCTACTGTCTGTTCTTTTGTGCGTTGGTTGCCTTGTGTTTGCTTTCTGATCGTGAATCGTCTTTTAATAGAATAAGTAACAGACAAGATTTTGGATAGCTGAATAAGTATATTATGATTTGTGATTGCATCTTCATATACAGAGTTCTCCTCTGTCGTGGCAACAGGATAACCAGCGACACACTTTGAAGCTTCAAAATAAGTATCACGTCCTTGTTCGATGCTCACAAAAATATCATATGTAAAGGTTGCCCAAAACGTCCTTTTACTAATTTCAGCTTCAATGCCTTCCCCGTCTACTTCCGATAAACCCAAATCTATGCACATTCTGGCAGCTATTCCCAAGTAAGCATATGATCGGTGAAAGTACCCAATCCTTTGAAAGTACTCTTGGTACTTTACCAACAAGATGAGTGCCTGTATTGTTGATACTCTAGGTACATCAAAGAAGTCATCTAGCAGTCCAAGTGCCTTTTGATAATAAGTGTATCCAGGTGGTATCAAATTGCTGCCATTGTAGCCCAATTGACTCAAGGACCATCTTGAAGCGACTGCACACATTGCATAAAGCAGTAAGCGAGAAGGTGACGTTGTCGTACTGTGCATTTGTTTAATCAATGACGATTTGTGAATCATAGGAATATACTTGTGAACATAATCAAAATAAACATCGACCAATGGCTCAGCTTCGGTTACTATTTGTTTATCTGCTAAAAGATGTTCTTTTATGGGTTCTTCTGCTGTAACAGGATGACAGGAGAAGAAGGCAACAGTCGATGAAAGTGGGGAATCAGAGACTGAAGAGATATCAGGTTGGGTATCATAATAATAGTGATTGATCTTGTTAGGTGGTATTCTATCTTGTCGTGATATTGAGTCATTTACATAAACTGCCTGTCCAATTTCATTAATAGTGAATCTGTCTATCTGGGAATTAAGGTGGTCTGTGGTATAAGGCGCTGAAATAGAAATTCCAGAGACTGTCATTTACATCAATATTTTTTTTTTCTAAATATTTTTTTTTTCTGTTTGTCAATACCTTCTGCATTATTGTCATTTTTCAAGGATCCATCAAGCATTTTTTGAGTTACAGATGTATCCGTCAGCCTTAAAGCATTTTCTACTCTTTTAAGTCTATTTTCTACACTTTCTATGTATGACTTTGGTGGACCTTTTTTTGGCATTTTTATAAATACGCATTCTGTGTTTGTCTTTGAGCACCGTGCACAAGGCTGTTTACCATCACATTTGACCTATAATTATTATCAATTAGCTTGCATATCAACAGTAATAACGAGTTAAACAACCTTTCGTTTTCTACAGTCATCGCAAGCTCGACTTGTCTTCATTCTTTTTGTTAGCGATTTACTTTTCAGAGAAAAGATTCCGCTCATTTTGAGAGACAATGAACAAAAGTTAAAGCTTTTCCAAGGTAACTAGTACAAATATACAATAAAGAGAAGAAACAGAAAAAAGAAGTAGAAAAAGGTGCCATAATAAAATAACCTTATTGTTTACATTGTGGAACTATTACTCGAAACTGGGTTTTATTTATCTATGTTTCTTTCCCTTTTTGCAAAGGCTTGATTTCTACACCATTACTTGTAGTAGCAATAGCGCGCATAACGTCTGTCAAAGAAACGACCCCTATCGCTTTCTCCCTTTCGTCTATTACCCATACACGATGAGATTTTGTAGCTAATAATTTCGCTACTGCAAAACCTAGTGTTGTATCCAGACGGACATCAAAAACTGGTATCCGATCCTGTAGTGTAAAACAATATATATTGGCCACACATGAATTCATTATCTATAATATTATTTATTTACCTGGCCATCTTCAACACCTTGCTGTGTGCGAACAAGACTGACAAATTGAAAGCATGTCTCCCACAAGAGTTGATGTTTGTAGCTTTTCATGATAAACTAATAAAATAGTTAGAAACATATTTTTTTAGATTTCAATTTTTATACCTTGACATCTGTCATACTTATGTTACCAAGGACCATACCCATATGTCCTAACACTGCAACAGAAGATATACCATGTTTACCTTTTATAAAATAAATGAGATAAGAGGAAATTGCCAAGATATTAAAATAATAACGCGTTACTCATAAGTGAAAGCGCGTCAAGTACAGGTGAATCAGCGTTAACAGCGATTACATCAGATACTCCAAGACCTAACTGACGTAGCTATAAATAAAGTCCTTTAGCACTAACTCTAAACACATTCTATCTTTGTCTTTTACTGTCTTATTCATGATGCGTTCAATATCTGGGAAATTGCGCTGATTTGCATAAAGATATCTCGTTGCTGTTGATTGAGACAATATGCCCTTTATTAAATAAAAGTGTAAGTTTAAATGTGCACTATTGTTTTGTGTACTATCTTATTTACCTTTATCGATCCATCAGGGTTTAATACACAAACTATAACATTCAGCTTGCTAAATTTAGTAATCATATGCTTTTTTTTTAAAAAGAACATTTGCTTTTACCTCTATGAATACCGTAAGCAAATTCCTCTACAGCAGACAATAAAGTAGCTTCAGGAAGAATTGAATAAAAGGGATTCTTTTGTGATAAATCTAAGATAAATCAATTAGTTGTGCTTTAATATAACTTACTTATAACTTACCACTTGCTAATTTAACCGGAACTTCTTTTCCTTCGGTTGCTCGACGAATAATATCATTTATTTCAAAATTCAAGCTATCTTTTACACCAGGTGGTGACATATTTTGAAGTACCAACAAGATGTAGGCGATAACGTCCCCATAGTCAAACATACCAACATAAGATCTTGGATGAACAATAGCAGATTCAGAAGAATCTTTTAACTTTGAATCAAAAACAGGAGCAGAAGTAATGTTATTTTCAATGAGTAGATTACAAGCTTCTTCAACTGGTAAAGAACCTTCACTGTGAAATAATTGAATAACAAGTTCCATATTTATGCATTGGATTAGTCTTACATTGTAATAACTTTTTGGTCCTTGATTAAGGAAGAGGCCTTTACTAATGTCCAATCGTGTGTTTCTGTAGTAATTCCTTCTCTATGAGTAGACATGATTTATTGGAAAGAAATGGAGTTTCCCACAAATCATGCTTTGCTATAGAGTGAAGTGTCTGTGTTTGAAATCAAACATCTGCCCACTTTTGAAACCAATCAAGCCCTCCTGATAACAATGGTTTTACTCTACAAAAGTAAACTAGCTTATGCTTAAAGAATAGGTCAATAAACCTTTTTCGTATAACTGTTTTATTAACCAATAAATTATGAATAAAAAAGAAGAGTGCAACTCTTTTCAACTATAAGCCTTCTTTAAGAAAAGAATTATTTTTTTTTTCTAAATGCAACTTTAGCTCATTGAAGTGCATAAAGTGAAGAAAAAAGGCTGTACAGCATTTCCAACATCAATTGGTCGAATCCTTTAAACAACCTTATATTGCAGCAGTCACACCTCGATGTATATTTTTGATATATCAATTACCTTACTGACAATAATGTATTAAATATTATCCTCTTCATCTATCAACATTTTTCAATATCTTTTTATTCAAGGAAGCGCTCTTTAATATGCTAATGAACATTTGGCTGGTATCCCATATTGCAGACGAAATGGAAGCTGACGCTTGATGTTCCAAGTTTGCTATTCATTATGCCAGTTAGATCAAACATCAGAGCTCATATTAATAAGAGAAATTCTACTGCTGTTTTCCATATGTCCAAAGAGACATTGAAAACTTGTTTGTTTCCGAATAAGACGCGATCCTTCATATCTGAGCACGGTAAACCAAAAACGGTAAAGAAGCAACCAATGTGTCAGTATCAGGAGGCTTACCTTCTGGTGAAGCATCTGAACCAAATGAAGCAACTACTAAAAAAAAGGAGAGTAGCAAAGAAGCCTTTTAGTAAGATTTTAAGTTGTTAAAAAATTGTGGTTGCTATAATATATGGTTGTTTAAAGAGATTCCCAATTTAAACCCTCGGCCGCTCAAAAAGAAAACACAGTAATCATCCTCCTCCTCAGTCTCTCCACCAAAAAATTGTTATGAACGAGGTTGATGGTGATTTTGTCCCTGGATTCAGCTCCTCTGTTGGTAGTTTTATTAGGACACTAGCAAGTAATTCACAAATCTTTGATAGAAAAAGCAGATATTTTGTTACACTGGGTATGAAAGGTATTCTTGGTATGACGGATACAACACTAGGTAGTCAACTCTCACAACTCCCAGAAGAAGCATTACAAGCCTTCCAAAACAAGTTTGCACCTGGTCAAAAAAGTAATCAATCTAGATACAATTGAAAAGTATGAAAATCTATTGTTTCTTAATGAAAAAAGCTATCAAAACCTCTTGCAAAAATCCCTAGACTGTATCAAGTATTCGCGTACTCTTGACCAAGACGATATTGTACCTGACGTATATCAACATATCCTAAAACCACATCTCTGTTCGACAGAAGTTTTTTCTGAAAAGGCACGAAGCTTCCTATCAGAACAAGGCTACATCGTCAAGGTTTGGAGCTATCTTATTAAAATCACATTTCGTTCTTCAGGTGTAGTGGCTCATTGGGGTGATACTATATCCTCTTTCTCAATTGAAAATGAAGTCCTGGCCAAAATGGACTTAAGGGTAATCAATTTCTGCGCTGATAGTCTGAAGAAGGCACTTGATGTTGATAGTGTTTTAATCGCAAGATTAAAAAAAATTAAACAAAAAAATAATAGCAGCAATATAAAATTAAAATCCTTCTTTATTGCAGATTTCTTTATATTGCAAAAGAGCCCCGTTTAATGGATAAAAAGTTGGCATCTATTTATATTCTTTGTGAGCGTAGATATAAAAGATATAGACTCGGTAACGATGTCGTGCTGAAGAACCAATGATTAAGCTAAAGCTTATCGATGTTCTAATATATACATCTGAAGTTGGACAATAGAAATAATAACCAGACAATTAACTTTGATTTAATTACTTTTGTGGTTGACAAATGATTAGACTCTTTAGGATGACAAATGCTGATCTTGTTGTACTAAGTTTGGAAAAGTGTGAGTTTGCTCAATCATAGTTTAAGTTTTTGTGTATCGTTATTTATTTTAATACAACTGATATCATATAGAAAAAAAACTATGTTTACAACAAGTAACACTGAGTTTGCAAAGAAGGAATCTGAAAGCAAATATTATAAGGATCTTTTGAAAGCCGTGCCGTCATCAAAGATTCATATAAACGAGCTTCTCAAGAACTTTCCAGATATGTCTCAAGAAATAGTCAAAGAGCTGAAAATGCCTCTCTGTGTTGTCACTGGTACAACATGCTACGTGTATGATCTATACCTTGAATCACTTAACTTCTATCTGGTTGAAGATGCCTGTAGTATGTTAATCCCCTTGTCATTAAAGGAGATGAAAGGGGGAGGGATTTACGACTTTCTGAAGAAGCTATTGATACTGAAGAACTTTTGCTTAGATACAAAGGCTATGGTCGATGAGAAAGATGGTCTACTGTAAGCAGCAAAAATATCAATAATCGCGAAGAACAAAAAAAGCCAAAAAACCAAAAAAAAAAAACTGCAGTAAGTTAAAGTGGTGTAAGGAATTGTGGTTTCCCATCCCCACTTATGGATGTCGACGACGATGATGAATAAGAGGAAAAGAAGACATTAGCAATAAAAATAAAAAATCGCCTTTAATTGCTTTCCGCGTATACAGCTTATATTGATATGATAACAAACTGGCTTTTAACAATAGCAGAACGTTTGGTTCAAGCTAATCTTTCGGTAATAGGTTAAGGGTCAATACTCAGAGTTATGGGAGTAATATAATGCCTCTTTTTTCAACATTGAAGTACTTTATATGTATAACAGAAAAGAATCTTTGAGGGCCAAGTTAATTATTTAGTTATAACAAGAATAAAGTACAAAATATTCTTAATGGATTGTATATGTACTATTCGGGATTTTAGTTATGGATATTGCTTTTTAGATTCATGTCTTCTTGTTAATTACTGCATAAGGGCTCTCAAGTACCTCAAACATAATAGACAGTTATATCATAAACATTTACCTTCTCTATATACTATTGTCTGTAATACATATCTAAAGCAACAAAGCTTGCTCAATTGGTGTAAACTACCTAGCCAAGGTGACATCGCTTGTTCCACTTGACTTTAGTGTGCGCAATTTGTACAGCCAACAATGGAAGCTTGTGAACTACTATCTCATAATACTTTATTTTAAGGTTAAGTTTGTTATTTATTTCATTCATCATATTTTTAACAATATGCCAATGATTCACAACAAGGCCTGGTGGTAGAAGTGAACAAATAGATGATTCTGAGATCAGGCCTTTAAGATTTATATATTTTATCCCAGTTGCACAATTTGGATGTGTTGCGTTACCAGATCCAGTCAAACAGCTAGATCTTTCCCATTGAGAAGGAAACAGATTTAATATTTTTGTTTATAGCGAGCCAGCAGCTACAAGCTACTAGTTGCTGACCAAGTTGATCGAAAGAGCGAGAGTGTGTGACCTTTTAGTACAGAAGTCTCCATTGAGGCTAACTAGAGCTAGTCTTTCGCAAATACTTGAAACAAAATACAGTATTTCCATTGTCAATTGGTTACTCCGTTCGTGGTAAAAAGGCATTTCAGAGTCCATTGCTAATAAGTTTGAAATCGTATAGAAAGAAAGGTGCTTGGAGAAAGTGACCAATTGGTTTTCAAAGACTTGAGGAATTGAGTTCGAAAATACGACCAATAAAATTCAAAAACTTGATCAATTGAGGGTAGAATACAACATTTTTAAAAAGTAATGTCGCGTTATAAAGATTTTTATAATACAAATTATACAGAAAACGACATTTGGGATGCGGCGTTCATTTTTGGAAGCACTGTACTGTAATTCAAAATGTGCATCAAAATGGTTTTTAGAATTGGTTAAAATTTGCATATGAAAAAGTTACACAACTTAAAAACGTATTCATTTAAACCAATTCCTTTAGTCATCTATTTTAATTTTATTCCCCACACTTTTTTAAAGGATTTACTCCTTTTTTTAGGTTTTCTTCTTCTTTTATTTTCAATTATGGTTTTCAAGACAAAACTTACTGAATTAACTGGTATCAAGCATCCTATCGTACAAGGTAAAAACTCCCTGAAAAACTGATAAAAGTAACAAACTTTACTGAATTTCTCTAAAGGTGGTATGCAATATGTTGGTACTGCCGAAATGGCCTCTGCTGTTTCCAACGCTGGTGCTTTGGGTATACTCACTGCCTTAACACAGCCTACACCTGATGCATTACGTGCCGAGATTCGTCGTTGTCGTACAATGACCAAGAACCCATTCGGTGTCAACTTGACATTCTTACCTGCCATTGTACCTCCCCCTTATGAAGAGTACGCTAAGGCTATTATTGAAGAAGGTGTTAAGGTAGTTGAAACTGCGGGAAATAATCGTAAGTTGACTATTAGATCTTTTCTTTTCTTTTCTAACAAATATAAAAAAGCTGGTAAATATATCAAGATGTTCAAGGCAGCTGGTATTATTGTGCTTCACAAATGTACGGCTATTCGTCATGCCATGTCAGCTCACCGTTTAGGCGTCGATATCATTTCAATTGATGGATACGAATGTGCTGGACACCCAGGTGAAGATGATATCACAGCTCTCATCTTATTGGCCAAATCAGCCAAAACACTTAAAATCCCTTATATTGCCTCTGGTGGTTTTGGTGATGGTCGAGGTTTGGCTGCCGCTTTGGCATTAGGAGCTGAAGGTATCAATATGGGTACTCGATTCATGTGTACTGTTGAAGCACCTATTCATCACAATATCAAGGAAGCCATTGTTAAGGCAGATGAACGTTCTACTGCTCTTGTATTCCGTCCCTTCCGCAACACAACACGTATTTTTAAAAATTCAGTGGCCATTGAGGTCAACAAGCGTGAGGAGAACCCAGATGTTGTATTTGAAGATGTTCGGGAGTTGGTGTCGGGTGCTCGAGGCAGACAAGTTTATACAACGGGTGATCCTGAATTTGGTGTTTGGACTGCTGGACAGGTAGTTGGTCTTATTGATGACATCCCTACCTGTCAAGACTTGGTCACAAAGATTGTGAATGATGCTGAATCTGTTATTAAGGAACGTCTGAATAAGATGATCGTACCTGAAAGTAAACTGTAATCACGATTTTTCTGTTTTCTTTTTTTATTTTATTTTCTAAAACAAATTAAAATTATTTTTGAGGGTATTTTTAATTTCTTTTTTTTTTTTGGCATTTTTTAAACTATCTTGATACTAACTACAATCAGTCTAATTAGCGACACTTTGTTTATGAAACAAAAACTACAGGCATTGCTCATTTATTGTATATGCAAAAAGCTCGATAAGAGAATGTACTAAACAAACATTTTTTTTTGTCTTTAAAAAAGTGGCAATTTGCTGTGCTTGTAAGCGTATCTTGCCAAATTACACTGTAAAGCTTTAAAGTATGACCTATCCTAGTTTACTAAATTTACAGCTTGAAAGAAGTTTAGGTTATTCTTTACATTTTTCAATTCCTAAAGTACCAAGACAAGCTTGTAAACATTAAAAAGTTTACATTAAAGAGCTTAGAATAAGCTTGAAGATCGACCTACTATCTGTATTTTGATTTCATTACTGGTTTTATATGGCGATCATAAGTGCATCATATCTATACTGACAGTGAGAATAATGTAAGAGCAACAAATATTGGCATAAAAATGAAGCAATGTTCACTTATTCGTAAACGACATAGCTTTTGTATTAAGAAGACAGTGAAATTGTAACTTCAGATGTAATGCATCAATATAACAAAGGATGATAATTGTACTAAATTTCATTTCAGATATGACAGCTTAAGAGTAGGGATGCCTAAACACTACAATTGGGAACTATTGTAACCATGGCTAATTTGCTGATTAAGTTAGCCAGCACTTTCAATAAATTAAACTGGGAAAACAGGACCACAAAAAAATGTAAAGCAGAGAGTTGCTTTCAAATTACAATAAGAAAGCTATAACAAGATGACCTTTATTCAATCTTATAAAGCCAGTGAAAGCAGACTTTCTATGGTTTGTTTCAGATGCTCTTGAGGACAAGAAGGCCTTATATTACTTTAATAAATAGACTTGAAGCACTTGTGGATTTATAAAGGGAACTTGTTTCTGTTTGTTGTAATTGTACTTTATAAAGATAAGCCTTTTTTCTATAATAAAACTTTTTTTAAAAACACACGCATACACACTCAGCAGAAACATTCCAAAGACAAGAAAAGAATAATTTATAGAGCTGCTTCAATAAGTGAATATGTTATATAGCGAAATTCCTTACCCACATCCAATGAATTACGGTTCCTCTTATAATTAATGAATGTTGCCTGACCTCAGATAGGGCTTTTTTTGTTTATTCTCATATAAAGAATAACTAGTTAGAGCTTTCTTAATTTTTTTTAATTCTCCAGAAATATTCAAAACATATGAAAACACTGTTCAAATGATCTAAAGAGCTTAAAAAGAAAGGTTGTAAAGTAGATAAGTCTGAGTTTATTTCATCTAACTTTTATCTTTTTTGATTCCCGACAAAAGGTTTTTTTTTTTTTTTTTTTTTTTTTTTTTTTTTTTTTTGACAGGGACAAAGCACACTTTTTACAACCCCTCTCTCTTCATTTTAAATAAAATAATGTCACCTCCTATCAGTGGTAACAACTCTGAGTCTGGTAAAGCTCGTTTTCTTGGAAGTGCTAGTTCTGGTATTCTTGAATTAATCATTTTTCACCCTGTTGATACTGTGGCAAAGCGATTAATGAGTAATCAAACAAAGGTATGCATTCTTTGTTCATGAAGCAAATTCAATCTTCTCATTCTTTATATAGCTTTGGGAATCTACCCGCCCATTTGCAGAAAACAAGGCTGCTGTCGACAGAGTCATTTTTAAGGTAACTTTTTTATTAACTTTGACAACCCATGCTTAAATATATTTCTTGTAAATAGGAAGCAGCCAATGCTGGGTTTTTAAAGAAATATGCCTCTCTTTTCCCCGGTCTTGGATTTGCCGCTGGGTACAAGGTCGCTCAAAGAGTATACAAATTTGGTGGACAACCCTTTGTGAAAGACTACTTCAACAAGCACCACAGAGATTTGTTTGTTGGTGCATTTGGGGAAAAGACTGGAAAGACAATTATGCACGCCACTGCTGGTAGTGTGGTTGGTATTGGTGAAATTGCCTTGCTTCCATTAGATGTTCTCAAGATCAAGAGACAAACCAATCCTGAAGCTTTTCGTGGACGTGGTTTCTTGCGTATCGTCAAGGATGAAGGCATGGGTCTTTATCGTGGTGCTGGCTGGACAGCAGCCCGTAATGCACCTGGTTCTTTTGCTCTCTTTGGTGGTTCTGCCTTTGTGAAGGAATACTTGTTTGGATTGAGTGATTATAGTAATGCTACCTTCTTCCAAAACTTTTGTGCCTCTATTGGTGGTGCTGTTGCTTCCATCACAGTTGCTGCTCCTTTGGATGTCGTAAAAACTCGTATTCAAAATCGTAACTTTGAAAACCCTGAGCCTGGTTTGAAGATTATTAAGGATCTTATCAAGAATGAAGGCTTTGGTGGTTTCTTTAAGGGGTTGACTCCCAAGATTTTAGTTGTAAGTTTAAATATGGTAATTAACGTAATATATATGTTTATTCATATGCTTTGGTTTATAGGTTGGTCCTAAGTTAATTTTCAGTTTTACTGTTGCTCAACAATTGATTCCCGTTTTTCATAAAATGCTTGATGCTTAGAATTGTATAGATTGTATTTTTAGTGCTAAAAATAAAAAAATGTTGTCATTGGTATTACATCGTGTAATCTAAAAATAGATTTCAAAAACTTGAATACTTTTCATTTTCGCTGTGTGTATGTGCTTTTTTTTTTTTTTTAAAAAAAAAATTAACCTAAATCCTTCATTTTGTCACAGTGATGAGAATATAGTTTTTAGAAATAAGAAGTTTATTTTTAACAACATTAAACAGTATTCAATGTACAAAATATAATATAAGCATTTAGTCAAAGAAAAAGGATAAAAGAATGAAAACAGAATAAGAAAAGAAAAGCAAAAGACAAAATGAAAAAATAAAGCTACTCTTTTTATACCTTTTTTTTTTGTGCCTGAATGCTCAGGACGTTTATAGTGATACATAGCCAATAGATTATAAATAATTAAAATTGTAAGTTTAATTTTCACACATTAAACAAAAGGGCAACTACGGTAGTACAAATCCATGGAGGTTTGTGCGTGCCAAGAAAGTGAACATTTGAGTGTACGCACAAGTGGTTAAAAATAGCTTACGCGTGATTCCTTTTTAGGAAGAAGCCTCTCTCCCTTTCATCCCTCGCCCGAAGTGGCCGACATGGGATTTAAAGTGGAAATTGCCACAAACATGTGACAATTCAATTTCCTTTCATGAAAAAGCTTATTTATTTTTATTTTGACAGGCAAGTACCTGTATAACCTAAAGACTGTTGCTCGTATTTTATTCACATTTTGCTTATATTTTTTTTTTCTATTTTGTTTATATTTCTATTGTTAATAAAAGCCATTTTTGCTATAAAGATACAACTTGATTAAAGATGGTAAAAAATAAGGAATAAAAGGAGATGGGGTTCAGTCTAAATATAAAGATTCAATGTCATCTACAACATCCCTGAAAAAAAAGAGTAAAAATGTGTAACTAAAGATGTGTAACCAAGGATGTGTAACTTACATAGTGGCGAATGCGAGAGCCAATTGAATTCATTCCTTTTTGTCCATATATGGTGGCTTGATCGAAGGTCTGTAATTGAAAAAACATATAAATACAACAGTTTACTTTTCACTTTTCCTTTTCATCATCAAATCATTATAAAATGAATAACTCAGGAAAAACTCTCAAGTGGGCAGTTCAACGTACCCAAAAGCCTAATACTCGTATTCAAAAGCGCCAGCCAGCAAAAAAATCAACGCGTAAGGCAATACGCGAATTGTCAAGCAACCACTCCAAGCCTGCTCAATGTTCTCAAAAAGAAATTAATAAACTCGAAGGTGAATTAGAGTTTGCTCATGATGCTTTGGCAACAGTAATCGTTAATCTTCAAAGCATTCATCATGCTTACAAGACAAGTGAATCCGAATTAGAAGAAACCAAATCCGCTACGCGTCTTTGTGAAAAGGAAAAGGAACTTTTGACAGCTTATGGTGAAGTCAAATTGCAAGCTAGTCACCTTGAACGAAAAATTGCTAGATTGGAAACCAAAATCGCGAGCCTTAAAGAATTCGAAGTAGTCAGCCCTCCTCCTTACATGACTTCTCCTTGTTCATCTGTAGACACAACCCTCACACATGCAACACCTATGGTTAATTATACCCAGCCTGCTCCTTTGTTTGACAACACGACCTGCAATGTAACATATGACTACCAGCAGTTGTATTATCAACCTTGTGTCAATAACAATGAACTTTATAGTTTTGATCAGCTGTATGATCTTTACCCACTTTTAAATTTCGATGACGTTCTTTTCAATGACAATGGTCTCTTTACTTATGACTGTGCTATCCCTCATACAACAATCTAAATACATGATCACTTGCTTATTTATTCTCTCATTCACCGTTTTATGCTATCCTATGATTTAATACATTCCTTTGACTTCAAGCGGCCCTTATGTTGACACGATTTATTTATTATTCACATATGCCCTATGTGTGCACAACCTTTAATTCTTCATTATTTATACAACATCTTTTTTTTTATATATTTGTATATAATTCAGTACCATATCAATAAAAAAAAATACCCTCATTTTGTAAACACCAGAAACGGAACAGACGGATGTTGACCAAATATTGAAAATATGTCAAGTTTTGTTACACTGAGTGTTTTCTCCTTTTGTTTTTTATTGTTTATTACCAATCATATTTATTCCACAAGTTCTCTTTTTGTATTTAATGTGTAACAGTAGAACAAAATGACGTTCAATAGATCAAGATAGATTTTGATAAAATTTGAATTAAAGCTCATTTCTTTCTTTTATTTGTTTCATAATTACTTATTCTACTAATACATTTTCATTACATAATTCAGATATCAAACCAAACCAAGGAGATGCGTCAGCTATCATAACCACACAAGCCAACCTTTTTTTTACAAGATAGATGCATCATGACGTAATTGTAGAGCATTTTCCCTCTGTGTTACTTTCGTCATTTAGTGTTACTTGTGGCGAGTGAGGCATGCAAATGTTGGATTTCAAGGTACACTAGCCTCTTACCATAGAAGGAAAAGATTGTCATCATAGAGCTCCTGGCGGAAATTAAAAATCAAATTGTGATTTGAAATTTTAATTGCATTGATGAAAAAATATACTAGTTGAACAGTTAACAGTATATAAATTCAGTGTTTTCAACTTTTGGATACTTGTTAATTTATTCTTAATAATGAAGAACATGAATAAAAAACATGTGTTTAATAGCATGTGTTTTTAAACAACAGCAAAAGCCTAAAATTTTGCTATCAATGTTATAAAAAAAAAAGCTCGCTTTACTCTAGGCCATACTTACACCATTGTATTTTATCTAATCTCTTAGCCAACTGACTCATAAGAAATAACCATCAATCAAAGCAAATTATGAAAATTGGTTACAAGGTTTTTACGATGCCTATGTGTAAAGCATACGGCTCTATGCAAATTCCAATCATTGAATGGCTAGTAGAGACATTCAAGGTAATCCAAACACATTGTGCTCAATACGTACGATAAGATTTGAATAATAGATAAGCCTAATA